>NC_056742.1:468511855-468561855 GCF_019279795.1 Protopterus annectens
AGAGGGTGTGGGGAGTACAGGAACGTAAAATATTTTTTTTTATTTAAATTATGAAATTTTACAAGTTCAGTCTTATGGTGTTGACCATAAGAAATTTGAACTTGTGAAAGTTCGAAATTTAGAAGTAGAACATATATATATATATATATATATATATATATATATATGTGTGTGTGTGTGTGTGTACACTGCGGTGGTGGTGCTGCAGTAGCGTTATCTCATAGCAAGATGTTTTCCCGTTCGATTCTCAGGTAGAGCGTCTTCTGTGTGGAGGCATATGTGAATGGGGTGTGCCTTCGTTGAAGGTTGTGCGTCAGGGCTGGTAACCCGGTACGTAAAAATCCACTACCAATCATTAGCGGACCGGAGTTCCACTGTGGCGACCCCTAACCGGGAAAAGCCGAAAGACACAAAAAAAAAATATATATATATATATATATATATATATATATATATATATATATATATATATATATATATATATATATATATATATATATAAATATATATATATATATATAAATATATATATAAATATACAAATATATATAAATATATATATATATATATACACACATACATACACACACACACACATATATATATATATATATATATATATATATATATACACACATATATATCTATGGCACTTTTCAATGTCATGCTTAATAGAGATGCTTAAACAAAAACAATATATTTATTTATAGCAGGAAGCATCCCGCATAACACTTTAAATGGCAATTATCTGAAAAATGGACTTAAATTAAATGGAATCTTTATTTTTCATGGAGTTATCCATGGGATGCCATAAATTATCTAAAAATATTTTTTTCTTCAATAAAGTATGAGGTGATTTTAAAAAAGTGTTCTGAGATAGCCAAGAAATAAGCAACGAAAAAAGGCTTACAGAAACCGGTTATGAAGCTAGGAAAATACAGATCATGAGAAGGCTTCTAAAATGAAAGTAAGCTGCCACCACTATGAAATGCTCAGTAAATACCTCCAGAGAAAATACCATGCTGAGAAAGAGTTTGAACAGGAGTTGCTAAAGTGCAGCGACTAATTTTATTTTTAGGGAACCCTGCGGTGTCAGTAGGTATTCAACACTCTCAACTTGGTATACTGACATAATACTTTGAGGATCACATATCTAGAGTTGACATGAATCTTCCCATTTTCTTGATAGCCTAATACATAATTAGAACATGTCGTCTTCTCCTGTAGGAGCACGCTTGATGTCTCAATTCTGGAGCATGAATCAACTTCTGACTTCCAAACGCTATCTGGATAATGTCTACGTGCTCTTCCACTGTCTGCACTGGTTTTAAATCCCCCATTATTATTATTATTTTACTCTTTTGCTAGTCAAGTAAAACCATTAGGTACATACTTTTTTCATGGACGACCTAGGAGCACTGTCTGCTTAGTCTCACAGTATGAAAATGGGAGAAAGAGGGACTCATACTCTAAACTACATGACGGACTTTATTGGCAGCTGATCAACTTAATACTGCATTCATTGCCAGACCAAACATATTCTGGTTTATTCCATGTTCTAAAGATGAAGCACCACTAAAGTTGATTTGTTGCTCTAATAAAATAATAAACTGTGCACAGGTGTCACATCAGAGCTTTTTCCTCTAGGTCTCAGTCATTAATAATTATTTGAATAAAATGACTTACTTAAAGAAGCTTAAACAAATATATAAGTACTGTCTGTGAAAGTATTTTAAAACAGTTCATTCTGTGTTAGTGGAATACAGGTACAATGATTAAGGTGAATGGGTTATTGCTTCCAACAGAGTTCATCCCTACTTTGAAAGATTCCTGGGTCAAACAAACTTCTCAGGTTCCCCAGTATAAATAAGCATCTTTATGGCAATCAATGGAAGTATGGCTTTTTAATGCACCACCTTTTAGAGGTTTCTTATTTCTGGAAATGTGCATATAATTCTCACCTCATCTGGCATATTCATTAAATGTTTAGAAGGATACTGAAGGTAAAACAGTTTTTTTCTTATTAATATTTGCATAAAAAATGTCATGATATAAAAAAGATGTACTTAAAGAGTTCTGTACAGGGTGCAGTCAGGGGTACTTTAAATAAGAGTTAGGGGGGTCTTTATCAGTGACTGCTATATATGCTAAAGATATTAAAGTAATAAGGTATTTTTCTTAGCTATAATGTACCCAGGTTTTAAACTGTAACAAGGTAAAAAAGGTTGGAAAGAAGCAAGTCAAAGTTAATATAATGTTGTGATTTTGGGCTGCTGGAGTAGGGGGATTCAAAAGTGTATCAATCACATTATATGTAGAATTAAGGTAATAATCTCCCCTGCCTTTTACAGACGTTGATATCTAGACTAATCCTTTGGTTTATGCTATACACAGGGGTTTTACAAGCAAACAGGCTTGAAAAATAAGACAAAATGACAAAGGCAAGGAAATGGTAGTTTTCCTGTATTTTTAAAGTCATTAGCTGTTTTTTTCTAAGCAAATGCTCTCAATGGGAGACAAGAAGTCTAAAAGTGTTGGCACTTAACCATGAGAAGTCTGAACAGTCTGTTCCGAGTGAAATTTGAAAAGATTCCTTCATGCACAACTGCAAATTTACTAGCTCCTTTTTTTCTCATTACCAACTGCTTTTACTTGGAGATGAGCAGTATTTAGTTAGGTGCAAGCAATTAATTATGAGACCACTGAGCAGTCATGCTGACAGAAATGTATGATAAAATGTATTCTGCTCTCTTGACACTAGATGGTGCTATTGTCTGCACAATTTAATTCACTTTATTTTATTTTATTTATGTAGTTAACGTTTGTTTACCAGGAAAGTCCAACTTGTAATGAAGAAAATTTTCAGTGGAGGCCCGGGGAGAAATGCTCCAGACGCATGTCTTTGTAAAGTGGGAGGAAACCGGAGTACCTGGAGAAAACCCAGACGAATGCGGGGAGGACATACATACTCCACACAAAAGGCACTCCAGCTGAAAATTGAACTGGAGAAACTTTTGCTGTGAGACGACAATGCTACCGCTGCACCACTGCACTGTCCCATGCTTATAATGTAAGTATAAGAATTCAATATCATTTGTAAGCATTATTTAAGATGTTTTTATATGTTTTAATATGTATAATTATTTTGAACACTAAAAATTTTATTGAGTTTAATACATTCAGTCAATTTTTATGGCTATTTTATATAATTTTTGTAATTCTAGGGATTTCTTTAGGGGAAGAATTGGGTTTGGTTGTATGACTAAATTATTGTTTTAACTGTTGAGAATATAAAAATGTGACTGGTACAACATGTTGGGTCATTATCTGATGAAGTCCTGTAGGTTAGGATAAAATGCAGCGATAACAGTTAAGGCATTTATGTGCATTTCTGTTTTGGTCATTGTTGCATTTTGAGAAAATAAACTGTGTTTTCTCCACCTGCATTTGTTTGTGAACGTCACCTCCACAGTGCCTGTTTTTTCATGATTGGTGCGCTACTAGTTTTGGTTGGTAGTTTTTTGGTGCTAGGTCTGGTTCCTCTCTTTTTATATAATGTAATTAACATTTAAAGGTGCATTAGCAAGAAGTTCAATGAAAAATAAATTAAGTTTGAAACTGTGGGAAGAAAATAAGTTTTATAAGTAGTTGTTTCCCCAGCGACCTTAATACTTCAATGCTTTTAATGTAACAGTGCAGAGTTTACTTTACTTATTTTAAGGTAGACACTGCACTTTTTCTTAGGGTTAAAAATTGCTGTTTACTGAAAGTATGCAAGCTGTTTTTCACATCTGAGAGAGGGTGGATATAAGAAAACAACAGATATCAATGTAAGTGGGAAAACAGGCTACAACATGGCATTCGGTAGGGGTAACCTAGTTTTGGAATAAGTAATACCTGTGTTTACAGCCATTTGTTTGAGGGAATTGCTCCTTTATGGGAGGGTAAACTTTATATATTTGAAAATGTAAATAGTTTTGTGTGTTTGATGTAAGTTTAAATAGGATGGGTGTTCTGAAAATCTATTTTTTGTTTGAGTGCTTTCATTGAAGGAAAAAAATCTTTAAAATGTGGCACTGGTTTAGAGATGGAAAGAAGCAACTGCAAAAGAGATCAGTCTGCCAAACAGTAGTGTCTACATAGAAACTAAAAGTTGGAAATACACAATCAAAAGAACTGTCATGTATAACAGACGGGAGTGACGTTTTTATGTAATAACGGCAAATCTGTCCATATTATTATGGAATGTAAACAGCACTGCAGCTTCAGACAAAGGGGAAAGAGTAGTGAATTACACTACGAAATGTTTGAATGACACCAGAAAATGATTTGACGTCAATAACTGGCATAGTTTCTGGTGTCATTCTAAGGGGATCCAGTATCTGTCAGCCTGGGATGACATGATGGACAGATCTCGATGCTTTGAAAAAGATGGTCTTCATCTCTCATGCCTGGGATTTCGGCTAATGGCAAAGGCTTTTGCTACCCCCATAGTGCCTTTTTTAGGCAGTGTCACAAGATCAAAATTCCCAGTGTAAAAATTCCATCTAAAAACAACCTCAAGGCTATGCTGCTAAATGCTAGGAGTCAACATGAAACTGCACTCACTGGAAGCAGTCCTCACCTTGGAAGACATAGACATTTGCGTAGTCCCAGAGACCTGGTTCAAGGCTATGGAGAGCACCCCAGACATACAACATTACATCTCCTTCCACAAATTCAGACCACAAACTGAAGGCATGAAAACTGAAGGAGTAGGTGTATCAATATGCATAAATGGTAAATACACCTCCAGATTGGTTAAATAGTATAATTCCCTGGAGATACTTCAAGTGCAATTAGCTGTTGGTAGGTCACCTACTCAAGTCATTGCCAGCTACAGGATCCCGTCCATGAATCAGGACACCCACTCTGTCTATTTCGATCTACTTCAGTCTATCAAGATATATCTGAATACCAAGGTTTTGGGTAACTTTAACTACCCATCCATCAACTGAGTAAATTACTCATGCTCAAACTCACTTGCCTGAAGGTTCCTTGACTTCAATAACCTCAATGCCCTGGACCAGCTGGTTGACACCCCACAAGAGGCACCAATATCCTGGATCAGGTGCTTATGAATATGGGGGACCGCTGTAGCACCCTCACTGTGAGGTCTTCCCTGGTAAGATCTGACCACAAATCAGTCTCATTCGAAGTAACTATCACACCTGACCCCCCCCCCTCCTCAGCACCAACTAGACTAAAAAACGTCCCAAAGCAGATTATAAGCTCTTACGGGATGGTATAAATAGCTTCACTACACCTCCTCCCTCAGATAAAACTGGCAACTATGCCAAGTTCTACACCAGTGCTTTATACAAACACCTGTATAACTGCAGTGACTTGACAGTACCTGACAGGATCAAAACAAGCTCTTCAAGGAATAGCAAACCTGCCGGGTGGACAACTGCCATTAAAAGGCTTTACAATAAGAGGAAGAAATTGCTGTCTAAGAGTAAGAGGAAGCGGGCCCTAACCTAGAAACCCTCCCTCTTCAGCTTAAATCAGCAAATAAGACTTCTCGTGAAGTCCTCCAAAGCAAACTACAAATCCAAATTAGTTTCCTCAACTAAGGACAACCATAAGACAGTCTTTAGTTATGTCCGTAACCTAAAAGGAAGGTCCAGATTTGCACCAAACTGATAGTTAATGATACCACATATACTCAGCCTGTGGACATAGCTAACCTGTTAGCAGACAGGTTCTCTGAAAGCTTCACTCCCCTGTTCCCACCGCATATACTTCATGACCTTACCACCTCTCTGTACCTTTAAAGAGCAGGTTGCCCTCTCTAACGCCAAAAACACATCATCTATGGCACCTGATAAAGTACAGTTGTGTACACTTATCATAAACGTAGATGTTTGAGTGTATTCACTGCTGCAGTCATCACTTGTGGATTATCAATGCTGGGTAGCCCTCGGCTGGCCCAAATACCAGAGTAATGGATTTCCCTCCTGTGTCGGCTGTGTAGGTGCAGAGACTGACTTCAGGCCATCAGGGCTATACAAGGAGACAGCCAACGTCATTACATCAGTTTTTCTTGCCCCCAACAGGTATGAACCCCAAAGAAGAAGGAAATAAAGGGGGAAGGTGGGAGGGAAACAGGACTGCAACAGTGAATACACTTGAACATCTACATTTATGGTAAGTGTACACAACTGTACTATGTTCTTCGTGTTTTACTGTTGCAATCACTTGTGGAAGGATTCCCAAAGCTGAAAAAAAAGGGTAGAGGAAGGAATATAGGAATTAAAGGTAAGCAGCCTATTAAGGGGATGCCAGCATGCCATGCATGACTACAGATGCAAAGTCTGCCCTTGTTTTGGAGAATGTAGCCATCTAGAAGTGCTTGGTGAATGTGTGGATGGATGTCCAGGTGGCAGCTTCCAAAATATTTTTAGTTGGAACCCCTCTCAGGAAGACAGTGGAAGTAGAGGCTGCTCTAGTAGAATGAAATTTGATAGATTTGGGAGTACTTCTATGAAATGAGTAGCAGAAATGCAATGAGATATCCATTTAGAAATGGTCTGTTTGGAAATGGGCTTCCCCTCTACCCCAGGAGTGAAGAAAACCCGAAACTGGTCAGATTTCCTGACTGATTTGGTCCTATCCAGATATCTCAGTTGTCTGTGTACATTAAGGGTATGCAAAATTCTTTTCCCTTTATTTTGGAGATTGGGAAAGAAGGTGGGGAGATGAATAGCCTGGTTGAGGGTAAGCTCTGTGACCACTTTAGGCATAAAGGGGGGATTGGTCCTGAGAGAAACCCTGTCAGCATGGAAAATAAAGAAGGGCTGAGTGGCCATAAGGGCCTGGAGTTCAGAGACTCTCCTGGATGAGGTGATGGCCAGCAAGAATGCAGTTTTCCAGGAGAGGTAACTTCGGGTCAGCTGAAGCAGCTGGCTCAAAAGGAGCTAAAGTCAATTTTTCCAGGACAAAGTTTAGATCCCATGCTGGACCAGGTGGTCTTATGTATGCCAGCCTCCCAAGGAACATTTTAACAAATGTTGAGAAAAAATATGCAGATTTGACTGGACAAAGGCAGAAATAGCTGAGGCATGTATCTTGATGGAAGAGTAAGACTGGCCTGGTTCTAGGAGCTGCCAGGTAGTCCAGAACCAATGGTAGAGTGGCATGGGAGCTGCTGACGGCCTTGCTGTGGCAGATAGTAAATCTTTTCTATTTGCCTGAGTAGGATTTTCTGGTGCTGGGTTTTCTGGCCTCCTTGATAATGTTTAAAACCTGCCTGCTGAAGGCTGTAGTGTCATCTGCCTTTGCGGTATCAGCCATGTGGACAGCTTGAGGTTAGGAAGGTTTGGGTGCAGTACTGTGCCTTTCTCCTTGAGTTAGTAGGCTTTCTGAGAGGGGCAGGTTCAAAGGAGGCTGTTTGACCAGACTGAGGAGCAAGGGATACCAGTGCTGCCTGGGCCAGTCTGGAGCCATGAGAATAACTTTTGCTCCTTCCTCCCTGATCTTGAGGAGTACCCTGGGGACTCAAGGGCAAGGGGGGAGGGGACAACAGGTTTCCCCAGTGGAAGGATAGGGTGTCCACCCTCCATGTTTCAGGATGGAACTCTCTGGAGCAAACTTAGTTAGCTGGCAGTTTTCTGGGGTTGCAAACAGGTCTATGCCTGGGCGTCCCCAGTTTTGTGTGATGTTGAGCAAGGTCTCCCTGGGCAGTTGCCACTCGTGGGGATCCGAGAGGCTTTTGCTTAGCTGGTCTGCCAGGGTGTTTTGCTTTGCTGGGATATATTGAGCAGTCCCAGATTTGAAGTTGGCTGCCACATTTGCATAGCTAGGCAACATAGGGGGTAAGAGTGAGTTCCACCCTGCTTGTTGATGTACCATATTACTCTTGTATTGTCTGTCCTGATTAGGAGCGCTCCTGGTGTCAGGTGCTCTTTGAAGGCTAGGACTGCCCGATGCACTGCCAACATCTCTTTTAGGTTGATATGGAGGCCCTGAACCTCTTATTCCCAAATTCCCTGAGTGCACATACTCCCTTGGTGTGCCCCCCCAGGCTATGTCTGAGGCATCTGTAGTAATGGTCTGGCCCTGTGAGAGAGTGATAAAGGGTAGGCCCTTGTTTAGAGTACACGCCTCTGCCCACCATAAGAGCTCCTTCTTTAAGCAAGGAATCAGAGGTAGCTGGTGTTCTAATGACTGTGAGTGCTGGCACCAGAGGTTCCTGAAGTACCACTGTAGTTTCCTTGTGCAGTCTGGCTAGGGGTACCAGCAGAATGCAGGAGGCCATGTACCCCAGCACTTGCAGGAATTTCCTTGCTGTGAGGTGGGTCCTGTGTGCCAGCTGTGTGAAGTATGAATGGAGGAATCTCTGCTTCTCCTGAGGAAGAGAAGCTGTTTGAGTAGATGTGTCCAGAAGAGGTCAAAGGAAGGTTAACCTTCTTGTGGGTAGGAATTGGGACTTTTCTTGGTTGACAGTGAAGCCCAGGGAGGATAAGAGGATTTGAACAAAGTTGAGGTCCTGCAGGAGTCCTTCCTTGGTGTCTGCCTGAATGAGGCAGTCGTCCAGGTAGGGGTAAATCTGAATGCCCTTCTGTCTGCAAAAAACAATGACAGGAGCCAAGCACTTGGTAAAGACTCTGGGAGCAGTGGATAAGCCAAAGGGCAAAGCAGAGAACTGAAAGTGTTGTGAGCCTGCACTGAAGTGCAGGAAACTCCTGCAGGACTTCTTTATGGGAATATGGAGGTAGGCATCCTTCAGATCAAGGGTCACTAGCCAAGCTTGTAGCATCAACTTGGGTAAGAATTAGTTTAAGGTCAGCATTTTGAATTTTGGTACCAGCAGGGACAGATTCAGAGTGGATATGTCTAAAATGAGGCACCAGGTGCCCTCCTTTCTGGGTATCAGGAACAGTCTTGCATAAAACCCTTTTCCAGCCAGTTCCTTTGGTACAGGGTTCAACAGTGCCTTGGGCTTTTGTATTTGACAGATGGCTTCTGCCCTCTGATTTCCTGGTACATCTGGGAAGCCCGGATGTCGGGCTTTCTTTGAAAGAGACTCTGTACCCGCTAGTAATAATTTTTAGGACCCATAGATCTGAGGTGATGGCCTGCCAATTCTCGAGGAAGAGGGAAAATCTTCCTCCTAGTCTCTCTGGGGGGGTTGTGGGGCAGAGGGGGAGTAGAGGGTTACAACTCCCCTGCCTAGGCATTGCAATGGTCAATTCTCTTGATCTCTGTTGGGCTTGTGAGTGGTGCCTGGTAGGTCTGTCCTTGCGTGCTTTCTTCTGGACGGGCTTTGTTTGAGTAGGAAAGGACCAATGCTTTGTGGGGAGCTTTCTGCTGAACCTGGGAGGCTGAACCTACAAAAAGTCCTTCACAGTCTGCATAGACTTGGCCTTGTCTTCCATTTTCTTGATAACCTCCTCAGCTTTGGGCCCAAATAACTGGTTCTTATCCAGAGGAGCATCTAACAATTTGGACTTTACCTGGTCAGGCGAAGGCTATTCCCTTAACCAGGCATGCCTTCTGATCATAGAGTCAGTGACTCGGCCCTGCTGGAAGCCTCCAAGGCATCAAAACCGCAATGCAGGGAGTGTTTGGCTACCTGGGAGCTGGACATTATAAGATCCGTTAGTTCCCTGGTAGTACTACTGTCTGGGAGGGTTGAAATTTTCTGTTTTAGCAATTCTAGTACATTTTGCTGGTATTTCAACATATGGAATTGGCAATTCAGGACCCTAATGGCTAGGGGAGCTGATGTATAGGCTTTTTTGCCTAATCTATCTAAGGCCCTGCTCTCCTTATCAGCTGGGATGGGATTTTTAGAGGAACTAGCCCTTAGCCCCCTTAGGACCCTGAGTAATGACCTCTGGGTCAGCTGTTGGATTTTTGAAAAGATACTTGTGGGTGTCTTGCACCCTGTAATATCTGTCTGGCTTTCTGGGGGCAGGTGGGAGAGAGTCATGGGTGAGTGAAGACTCCAGAAAGACATCTTCCACCACATCCAGAATAGGGGGAATGGCCAGAGGTTTATGCTGAGGTAGGTCAAGGAACTCTCTCAGCCTCTTCTTTGACTGAGGGTAATCCTGCACCTCCCAGTGGAAATGTTCTCAGATGGAATTTAAAGTTTCCCCAAAAGAGAGGTCCTCAGGAGAAGTGGCAGCAGAAATAGGGTCTTCAGCATCAGAATACTCGAAAGCTTCAAATGTCTGTTCTTCAGTGTCAGACTCTTCTAGTCCTGATTCTTCTAAGTCCTGGTCAAAAAGAACCTCAGGAAAAGTGTCTCTCTTCCTTTTAGCTGAGGTGGCTTGGGTAGGTTGGCTTCCTCTAATTAAAGTGATTAAATCCTCTGCCATTCTGAGCAGCTGCTGGGACTGCGTGATAGACTGGGAGGAATGTAGTCAGAGATTGGGTCCCTGTGATGCGGTCTTTTTAGGGGTAGTCTTGGTCTTGGATCTAGATGATTCAGAGGCCTTATACAAGGTTAAACCAAAAACAAAAGAGGATGAACCAAACCACAGCAGGTGGTTTCATCATCATGAAGCAGCTTGATGTGCTGCAAAAGCGCTTACCATTAAATGGAATTCTTTTTTATCTGCTGCCTGCTGTAGTTTGGTTCATCTTCTTTTGTTTTTGGTTTATTCTTGTTCAGTTGTTGCTTTAACCAATTATCTACACCACATTCTTGTTCTTCTGCTTGTACAAGATTAGCTTAACTGGTGATATGGTCGTTGGTCTCTGCCTGGTGTCGGTGACTGGTACTGTCTCTGCGGAAGCCGGTGCCTGCGAAGTGGCTCTGGACTCAACCGCATGTCTGAGGGCCAATGTCCTGGTAGAAGAAGATGGACCCAGCGGCATACCAGACTCCAAACGGGCTTTGGTAGAGGTCTGCAACGGTTCCTCAGCTTAGCTTCCTAGCTTTCTGAGGCCTTTCCTTTTTCTAGGTAATTCCACAGCCTGTCTGACTGACGCCATACAAGCAATGAGACAAAGAATCACCAAAGTGTCTAGCTACAGTTTCAGTTCTATGTCTAATTGCTCTAGCATTAAACAAGGCACAGAACCAACATCCAGGGACATTGTGGTTTGGGCCTAGCCAGGTGATGCACAGTGAATGAAAGTCTTGGTGTGGGATCTGTTTTCCACAACTGGGGGAATTACTGACTTTCTCTGACATCGTATAAAAGCAAGAAACGGTCCCCCAATGGGTTACTTAACTTTAGATGGTTTCTCCTCACTCTGGCAATGGCTGACCAATGCACTCGCAAAACTGCTTCTCCCTTGGGCTCCACGGCAAGAAAGACTGATATAATGACATTGGGTGTCTCCTTTTATAGACCTGACGTCAATCTCTGCACCTACACAGCAGACGCAGGAGGGAAATCCTTTACTCTGGCATTCGGGCCGGCTGAGGGCTACCCAGCAGGGATAACCCACAAGTGATGACTGCAACAGTGAAACATGAAGAACATCATCTCAGGCCGCATCCTACATGGGCTCCAGCAAGAACTAGCACCACCACTTAGGGCACTCTTAGGGCTACCCAGCAGGGATAACCCACAAGTGATGGCTGCAACAGTGAAACATGAAGAACATCATTTCAGGCCGCGTCCTACATGGGCTCCAGCAAGAACTAGCAACACCACTTGGGGCACTCTTTTCAATAATAGTCTAAGCACCAGCTTCACCCCAGCTGAATGGAAAACGCCCACCACTAACTCCTTCCACAAAGGTGGTGCTTCCACTGACCCCAGGAACTGCAGACCTATTAGGCTTACTAGCCTTATCTGCAAGGCCATGGAGCGAATCATCATGAACCTTATTAACAAAGATACGAGTAATCTCCAAACACTTGACCCTACTCAGTTTGGATTTGTCAAAGGGAGATCATGCCTATTAAACCTGGTGGACTTCTTCAAAACAGTCAAGGCCCTGGATGAGGGGAAATCTGTGTATACAGCCTACCTAGACTTAGCTAAGATGTTTGACACTATCTCCCACTCAGGCATCATTGATAAACTCACCCAGCTAGGTATCAACCCTTACATCATTAGGTGGGTTGCTAACTGGCTCACCGATAGAACCCATACAGTCAAAACAGGAGAATCCACCTCGAACAGCAGACCCGTACCCAGTGGTTTTCCACAAGAATCAGTCCTGGGTCCTCTACTGTTCAGAATCGATCTCTCTGAAGTACAAGCGAGAACTAAAGGTCTGTGACTGACAACGGTTGCTGATGACTGCAAACTGGAAGCAGTCATAGAATCTCCAAATTATGTTAACATCCTACGAGAGGGTCTTACTCAAACAAATGATTGGTGCCAAAGTCATGCCCTTAAACTCAACGCAAAAAAATTTATTATTATCCCTTTCAGTAAGAGCGATATTCCTGCTAACTACCACATCAATAACAACACCATAAGTATGCACTCAGTGGTGACAGACCTGGGCACACAGGTTGATAGCAACCTTACCTTTGATCACCATGTCTCCACAGTGGTAAGAAGGGCATTCTTTATTGCTCATCTCATAAGTAAAGGCACTGCCTCTAGAAAAAAGAAGTTATATCTTCCCTCATCATACCAATAACGGAGTACAACTCCCCTTTTGGTATGTACCTTTGAAAGCACCTGGAGCAATTGGAGAGAACAAACGTTCCTCACAAGGAAAATTCAAGTTCTTCAGCATCTGTCCTATGTGGATCAACTGAAATCACTGTCACTGTATTCTTTTTCATACAGACTACTCAGAGGTGATCTCTGCCTTGCGCATAAGGCAATCTCTGAACCTGCTTTACTGGAAATGCTGCACATCCGCAAGTCAAATGGCACACAGGTTACTCACTCTAAAGACCTTAACCTGTTTATGACATTAAAATAAACTGCCGGAGGGACAGATTTGTGTCCCAGAGGTTACCATACCTTTGGAACAGACTCCCACTTCATGTAAAACAGAGCACCTCATTGGCCCTCTTCAAACGCAATCTGGACGATTGGATGGGTAACTGTAAATTCACCCCGGAGGTTCCACCTGTGTCTCTCTTGGACAGGGGCAATAGGTGCTGATCATGGAAACAAGGGTAGAAGTTGGCTAGGCTTGTAAGGGCCCTAAGGACATTAGCCTAGTCCTATGATTCTATGACCCTATGAAATGTAGGGTGCAAACAGCAATGTTGAAGGAGACACATTTGGATAGAAATGAGCGTGTGAATTTGACAAACATTTCCAAGATGACCGGAAGCAGCACAGAAGATATGCTGCCGTCTTCATTTTTCATATTTGTACAGCAATCACAAACTCTTTAGAGAAGGATTTTCAAAAACCAAAAACATCTGAGAACTTTCTGCACATTTTCACTATGGACTACTATCTACATTAGCACACTATCATTTAAACAATTAACTTAACTTGTACAAAACAGGTCTCAATTAATTTAACATATGCCCACTAAGTGCCCAAATATACAACATTGCTGCTTTTTAACTTATATTCACAAAGGGCTGTAAGCCCAACAAGTATCATTCTCAAGAAAAAAAAGATGGAGATAAAAAATGTTGCAAGTCACTACGGCCCAGTAAAGAGTCCCTGTAAGCAAAAAACACATATACCCTACCTCTCATTACTACTGGTATGTGCTTGGTAAGTTTGTTAGCTACCACTCAGCTTTGCTTTAAAGTGACTACCAGTCTAATGTTTTTGTAGAAAATCTGCATATGCTTTCTAAGACTATATACAGCACAGAGATATGTGTAACATATATGATGTGAGTATAAGTGTGTTTTTTTTGTTAGTTTTTGAAGTGATTTTTATTAATAACCCTTGCTTCAGAATGTCTAAACGTACTGGGGGCTCCTATGATATAAAAATGATGAGATTCACTTTTCAGGGTACATGGCACATAGTCTACAGCCGTTTAAGTGAATTTTAAAATGGTGACAATAAACTATGAAACATCATTACGTCTATTGATGATTGAAATAACTAAGAATTAATTACAATATTAAACTACACTTTAGAACACAGTAATATATGTACAGGATATGTGCAGCCTAACTGAAGGTTAAAAAAATACTATTACTGTTACTTTTCATATCAGCAATGCAAATGCTAATTTTCTTGGTAACGTTGCAATTCACTTCATAGGAGTGAAGCTGTGTTACAATAAGTGAGCCAGTAATACTTCAATATTTATTACTTATAATAGTAGTTCTACAATTTTTTTTCTGATCATGCCAGACACCTACAGTTCAGTTAAAATGTTTCTAAGGAATACTGCCATAACACTTATTATATAACAGATGAACACTGACAACAGTTGTGGCTACAGCAATGAAGTCTCACATGTCTATATAAGAAGACCGACAGCTAAAAAACACCGAACACCCTTACCTCGACACAGCTTAACCGATAGCAGGAAACCTCAAACGGCCAGAACAGCGATTCGCTGGGCCATTGTCGGGAGTTTGCCGTTTCCTCCACTGTAGTGCGATCTCAGAGTAGGTATATTTAAGTAGGGGGAGTGTGGGGGGCAAAGCCCCCCACTTTATTTTGTCTGGTTTTTTTTTTTTGTTTTTTTGGCCCAGTTATTTTTTTCCCTGGGAAAAAAAATCACTGTTCTGGCTGTTGGACATTTCCTGGTTTCGGTTAAGCTGTGTTGAGGTAAAGGTGTTTGGTGTTTTTAGCTGTTGATGTCATAATATAGACCCAAGTCTCACACATCAATACTGATATTTAGTTGGCAGGCGTATTTCAAAGAAAATGTACATACAGCTTCATACCATAGCACTCTAGCAAACTGATGCTGTTATAACTGAAGAATTATTGGTAGTATTCATGCTGCTGTTTCAAAAAAATGAATTAAACTATATTAGTTTCATGATTGGGTAGGTGCAGTATTAAGTCCGTTTTTATAAAATATAAGTTGATCTTTGCATCATTTGAAACCAAGCACTGATTTTGCAGGTCAGCCAATTCCCCTGCACAAACACATTTCCCAGTCTGAGGGCTGCCCTCTGTTACTGTGTCTTTCGGCTTTTCCCGGTTAGGGGTCACCACAGCAGAACTCCGGTCCGCTAATGATTGGCAGTAGATTTTTATGTGCTGAGTTGCCGGCCCTGATGCACAACCTTCAACGAAGGTACGCCCATTCACGCATGTCTCAGCACAGAAGACGCTCTAGCTGAGAATCGAACAGGACAACGTCTTACTGTGAGGTGACAACGCTACCGCAGCACCACCACCGCAGTTACAACCCACTAAATAAATACATGAACTCCACAACTGCTTTCCCTCCAAGAGTTCCCTTAACTGTGAAGAACTGCAACCTCAGAATTAGTATGTTTAGTAGCAATGGTACAGGGCATTTAAGCATACTGTAAATAAGACCCCCTGCACATTTGTTTATTAAATTCAAAGTACTAAATTCCCATTTCAGTTAATTCAAATATGTGACTTCCAGGTTTAAAATGTTGATTGCTGTATAAATTAATCATATTACAGTTATGTATCCCACTTTACAGAATCTGAATCTTTTTTCTAAGTAAAGATTAGGGCAAATGCAAAAAATTATTCCCAAAACTTAAGATGCGTCTCCTCTGTTAAACTTCTGTGGGCAATGCTGCAAGATTATTTAGTAACATACCTGCTGGCTTAAGTTCAGCCAGTCCACATTATTTCAGGGAAAATCAGGCCCCTGACCTATATATTAGTTAGATATTAGCATTTACTATATTGTTTTTCACAGTAATGCAAGTATACACCCCTTGCTCTTTTGGCAGCACAAATAAGATGTTGCTGTGTGCATGTATCTGTGTGTGTGTGTGTGTGTGTGTGTGTGTGTGTGTGTGTGTGTGTGTGTGTGTGTGTGTGTGTGTGTGTGCGTGTGTGTGTGTGTGTGCACACACACGTGTTATCCTTAAAAATAGTTCTGTACATCAGGCCAGATTCCCACTGATATAACTAGGAAAAAATGGTGCTCTTTTTGCAAATTTCCCATGATGCCTTGACAAACAGAGGTTTGTCTGCAAGTAGCTTTAAATGCATATCCAAGAGCCCTGTACCTCCCCCAACCCAGAAGCCCTTCCTCACAGTGCTACAATGCACTGTGCAGTTATAACAACTGTTACTTTAATACTGCTGGCAAAATATTTTTTTTTCTATCAAGTCTACAAAACCAACCAGCCAAAGAAAAGGAAAAAAAAAAAACTTCAGCATATTATCACAAGATCAGACAAGTGTGTTAAGGTTAAGGTGAATACCCTGTTCTATGGCTTTCACCGCTGTGTATTCAACAGTTGCCATAAAAGCTGCATCATTCCAGACACCAGGCCTAAGCTTTGATGCAGCAACGTGAGGGGTACGTTAACAGGCTGTTTATCTAAATCACAGGAATAAGATGTTTACATGGGTCACTAGGATGAGAAACATCAAAAAGAAAAAAAAATGATTATGGTTACTTAATGCTCTACTGACACTTTCCTTCTGAAGTTCTGAGACACTGCACTCTTGAAATTCTTATTCAGGTGTTTAGGTTTGGAGGCCTGTACTTTGTCTGCTGCTAAGCTTTTCTAAAGTACTTGGGCATTTTTTTGCAACAAGCCAGACTGCATCTACTTCAGAACTGGCTCCAGTCTCTGATTAAATTGTTAGTAGTAAGTAAAGGTCAAAAACATTTGTAACCAGAACTCATTCTAAACAAGTCATTTTGTCATTCTGTTAGCTGAGTTGGTGTATTAGGAAATTACTGTTAACAAACTAAATGGGCCTTTTTAAAAAGTGCCTGTCACCAATAAATTGTTTTTCTTTCCTCACATTTTTTTTCTCAGAGCTGTCCTCTTTGTATTTTGGTTGGTGTACAGAAACCAGGCATGTCTTAAGAGATGGAAGAAACCCTACATAGACAGACCAGTTCTGAACATGTTTTGTTCATTTAAAACACAGCAGTAAAAAGTGTCACAGGAGATCGAGAGAAATTCCAAAGATCTTTTGAGCAGGAGCGGAGTAAAGCACAATTAATTAGTGTAGGGAGGATAGTCCAGGATGTTTGGTACAGTAACTGTAGAAAATTATGCTCCAGTATTTGACTACTAAATATAATAGTTTAGTGCACGCATCATGTCTGACAGCTCTTTGCCAATCAAGTAATGTATCCATGTCACATCACAAAAGCTAATGCAAATCTTTGCAATGTTGCAAACATAATACTACAATGTAGCTTTTCTTTAATCCCCTATGTTGATGATTGCAGTTATTCATTTTACCACCAAACCCCAATACTCCATTAGATCATTTGTCCCTTGACATTGTAAGCTTTGAGTGAGGGCGGACTTACTTCCATGCCAAATGTTAGGCTGGGGTGGTCTACAGCTTATAAATCCCAATCCCCTTGAAGCAGGCATGTGGTAGCCCCCTGCCACAAACCTGCTTGTGCTTCCATACAGGCCTGGACTTCAGCTTGAGGACAGACTCCAGTCCATGCTATAAAACAATATTGCACTTCCCTCAGTACCCACAAGGGGGTTAACTGTAGCAATGACTGGGAACCCCATACAATTTCCCCAGAGGATCTGAGACAGCTCAAACCTTTACCTTCTCCCCTTCCTTAGCAACCCCTTCAGCACCTAGACTGCAACTCAAAACTAAGGCATATCAGGTTGAAACCCTGCCTCTGTAGCAGGCTAGACATGTTTGGTAACCCCTGTTCAGACAGAAAAAAGCACTTTACACTTAGGCTATTTAAGCAGAGTAGGTAATAATGACGGTTCTTAAAAATTCTGCACAGTGGAACCAAATATACCGCAAGCCATTTAGTGCTTTAATCAAAACCTGCCTTTGATGTAAAGTAGCTTTTATTTACTCATTAGTTTAGTTTTATTTAAACTATATTAACTATATTGAGCAGAGCGAAAATCAGAAACTGCCTATTAGACATTGTAAGAGGAACACAGTAAATCAATAAGAACATGGCAATGTCCAGACAAACAATAATCAGGCTACATATATCCGTATTTCAAAGTCTAGCAGATTTCAGCTCTTTACTTTGAAGTGTTTATATAGGTATTTTTATACCTAAAGTAAATTCCAAAGAATTTTTCCTCTGGTAGACAGCAAATGTTGGAGGTGTGATGAGGAAGAAAGAGGTAAATGGGAACATACTTTCTGGGAGTCTGATGAGTTGGCAGACTTCAGAGATTCCCTTCAGACTGCTCTGTCAAGAGATGCTGGGTGAGCAAATTGGTGGAACTAAGGAATGATGTTTTTGAGCTATGATACAGAATCAGAACAGCCTACATATAGAAAGGCCTTGCTGTGTCTAATTCTGGTGGCTGCCAAAAAAGCAGTTACTAGAAAATGGAAATCAAAGTCTAAACTAACTTAAATAGAAGAAGTGAATATAGTAACAGAGATAAAACAAATGGAACTGGGATCTTTAGAAAAGGGTAGGAGCAAATTAAAAAGGAAATGATGGGAATTGTGGGAATAATACATGCAGAGGAGGAACATGGTTTAAAATAAGGCAAGGTTTGAATGCGCTATGTAATGTTTGACTGACAATGACTGGATAGATTATAAGTGAAGTATAATATCTGCATCTACCATTATGTCAATATGGTTTGTGATGTATAATGTTTACAACTAAAATTATGTCAGTATGGTTTGCTTTCATTGATATAAATGTACAATTGCCTATGTCATACATGATAATTTAATAAAGATTTTTTTTTTAAATACCTGTCAGGGATGGTCCTTATTTTCTTCCAAAGCTCAGTATAACTATATCAAGATAGAAAAAGATTCCACAAAATGGAGAAAACTTTGATGCAGGATTTACCTTACCTTGATTTATAAGGCAATATGGAATTTCTATACATTCTGTCCGAAGAAAAAAATCTTGTAAAATGTGGTTCAAAAACAAAGAAAAAAAATGCATGTGGATGAAGAGACCATGAAAACAGGAAGAAGATGGGAAGGTAGTCACCTCTCTAATATGGGGAGAAATGCTGTTCTAGTGATGTCAGACTGCAGACTTAAAGGACTAGGTGACACATCTGGGAATTTGTCTGGACCCTTGCAGTTCCAAGACCATCAGGCGTTGAGGATTTAAGTATAAAGAAAGTGGGTCAGGGTCACCCATTCCTCTACGGTGATGGCAGCATGAAAATAAATGATAATATAGACTGGGTAACTGACACTTTCTGTCAGCTGTCTGCGACAGTCAGTCATCATTTTTAAACAAACCATGCCATGTTTTATGGCATGGCTATAACAATAATTGCACTAAATATGCAATCAGGAAATGCCACAACTATTATTCTACCAGATTCAAAAAAGAGAAGGTGGTGATTTCATAATCAGCCATCTTAGAAAAAAAATAAAGAGAATGAGAGCTTTCGACACCTTTGTCAACAAGAACGAAACTGCTAGAAATGTCAGTTTTATGCCCCCATCCAGAATACACAAAGAAGCTTTCAAACTGATAGCTGCTAAATTCCTATGTTTAGGACACTCATTGTTACCTGTTAAATAATAATTGGATACAAAAAGAAAAAAATATCTTTAAAAGATGCCACAAAACAAAAAAAGTTAACTCAAGAGACTCAGACAGACATACACAGCAAAATAAGTGTCAAGAAAAATGAAGGTAGGAATAACAACAGATATTTCATATATCGATGGGAAGACGAGTCAACGAGAGACAGAGATTCTACTGAATGTGGAAAAGACCACAGTAATACTCTGAAATAATTCTAAAATGATGGGAAGGAAGGTAATTGGCCAGGGACTTTGGGGGGGGGGCACCCTCCCTCCCATGGTGCTGACACTAAAAGCAGATATGCTGTATAAACAACTGGCAAAACTGTACAATCCTGCTCTGTGGAAAGAAACACTGGAAAATAGTAAAGGTGTTATCCTTAGGCAAGAGAAGGTTCAGGATGAAATCACACTGGTACAGACTAGTCAACCTCTCCAAACAAGAAATACTCATACAAATAATTGTACATGGTAAACTGGAGCTCCTAAAAACAACTGTGTAAAATGCAGTGAAACCAAAGAGTTACGAAGCAGAAGGCTTGCCAGCCTCTTCTAAACTACAGAATACTCTTCTCCATAACAATTAGCCAGCAACTAAACTTCTGTGTTCACGTTACTGCAACAAGCTCTTCTTAAAGAAAACAAGTTTTGTATCTGTTTGCAAAGAATTCATAACATTCACTGTCTGGCAAATAGCACACTGAAATTTATTTTTTTCCAAAACAGTTGTTCCCTCTGTCTCTATAAACCATCACGCACTTCTCGCATACATCTCAAGCTCACTTGTTCTTGTAGGGACGAAAAAGAAAACAGAAGTGCAGAGCCACATCCACAGCACAATAGTCACGCAGGAGTTTATCGTTGAAAATTTAATGACTCTCTTAACGTTCAGTGAGTTTGGTACAACAAACAACGTTTTCGTCACTATACAATAGTAACTTCTTCAGAAAAAATTGTAAAACAAGAGTTCAACCTTTTAAAAGTCCCGCTGTAGGAAGCGTAAAAACTCTCCTCCTATCAGAGTAAAGTTCACATGTAAAATCAATCAGTTGCCATATAGACTTTTAAAACTTACAATCGCTACTGAGTAGCTGGTCTTGCATTGTAAATGCATACAATGTGTTATTTCATAATCTGTTTTGCTAATATATACAAATATACAAAATAAAAAATATATAAAACATTAAGTGTTGTAAGAATATTTTTAGAAACCAAAAATAAACTATTTAAGTTATAGTTAATCAAATCTAACCCAGCCTCAATGTTTAACTAACCGCTTCCATTTCAAAAAACAAGAAATGTTGCAATTTTCATTAAGGCCAGGAGAACAAAATGCGTTCAACACTAGTTGCCATTCCAGCTCACGACATTCAAGGAACAATGGTGTAGGTCCACCTCTAAAATCAGGTGAAATCTGGTCAATAGCTATGAAGAAAAAAGAATGGTCTGAATGAGTTTCTACGTGTTTAGCTAGTGCGTTATCAGCCTTTCTTTTCTTAATAGCGTAGTTGTGTTCGTGTATTCTATTTCTAAACTTTCGGTTTTTCCGATGTAGAATACTGGACAGTTCTTACACTGTGCCAGATAGACTATACTTCTAGAGTTACAGTCAAGTCTATGATAAATGAGGTGCTTTTTAGCATTAACCACAAATGAATTTGTTGGTTTAACACTGTGGCATTCGTTACATGAACCACATTGGAAACATCCTAATGTTGTATGTTTAAATCCTGTCCTCTTAGTTTCTAAAAGTTTTTTTAGGTTAGCGCTTTTCCTGTAAATAATGGTAAAGGAATAACCTAGCCATTCTAAAAGAGAACTGTCCCTACCTAGTAGTTGCCAGTTTTTATATAAGATAAATTTAATGTAGTTACTGTCTTTATTAAAAACTGTTACAAAACTTGATTTTAATGGAACTGTAGTAGTGTGTGACTGATCTGTGACAGAGTCGTTGACGTCGCAGTCAGTGTCGACCAATGCCAAGTCAGTTGTTGTATAAAGTAGTTGACTCCTTGTAGGTTCCTTAAAGTACAAAATGGGGTTAAATAAACCCTTCATTCGTTTGTTTTTAACTTCTGTAACTAGCTCTTGGACTAGTCTCTGGGGATATCCTCTGTTTTTAAACATGTTCGACAGGTTACCACACTCATCAAGGAAATCAACTTCTAGTGTACATAGTCTAGCTGCACGTACTAGTTGAGCCTTAACTATAGAACGTTTCTGTTTGAAAGGATGAGCGCTAGTGGAATGGAGAAAAGAGTTACAATAAGTTGGTTTTCTGTAGATATTAGAAAAAAGTTCTGTTCGGTTTGAGTGTTTAGTCAGTTTCATGTCTAAATATTCAATACTGGTTGTATCAAATTTAGACGTGAATTGGTCGTATTGTTCAAGTATTCCACAAATTGATTAGCTTCACTTAGTATGCCTTTAAAAATAATGAATATGTCGTCAAGGAATCTTGTATAGTAACTGATAAAACTTCTTTTGTCAGGTATATCAAATATAAAAGTCTTCTCCCAATATGCAAGAAATATATTTGCTAAACTAGCTCCGCATGGTGAGCCCATTGCTACACCATGCTTTTGCAAATAAAATTGGTTATTGAAAGTAAAGTAGTTGTTAGTCAAAATAATATCTAACAGTTCACCAACCATGTCTATCTCATTTTTCAAAGCGTTCTTTTCTTTTAACATCAAAGTTGACCATTCAACAGCTTCTAGGTGTGGAATAGAAGTATAAAGGTCTACTACGTCTATTGTCAAAAGGTTGTCACAGGGGTCCAACACTACCTCATTCAAGTCAGCTAATAGTGACCATGAATCCTTACATACTTGTGGAATCAGTTTCAGGTATCTTTGTAAAATCGAATCGACAACTTTGGCACAGGGATAGGTTAAAGAACCTCTGCCGTCAATTAAAGGTCTCATAGGTGGATTAGAGAGGGCTTTGTGGATTTTGGGTATCCCAAACAAAATAGGAAGTTTAGGAAAGGGTGTGTTGATATAATTAAATGTATCTATGTTAATTCTACCTTCAATAAAGAGGTCCCTGAAGTAACCTTTAACTCTAGACAACGCAGTGTTGTATTCACTAAGTGAAGCTTTTACATAAGTTGTAGTGTCAAGTACATTTTCCATCTTGTCATTGTATTCACTATTGTCGAGAATGACCAATCCACCCCCTTTATCTGGTTTAATACACCTAACTGACTGAGATCTTAGAAACACCAAAACTTTAGTTTGTTCATGACTTATATTGTTCATATCTTTGTTAACCTTATGGTGAAATGGAATGTGTCTAATATCTAGTTCGCACATATTTTCAAATGTGCGTAACAAAGGGTGAAGTGGGAGATTGAAAACACTAGCAGCCTTAAAACTAGTGTTATGGAAATGGTTGTTCCCAAATAGAAAAGTAAGGTTCAATTTCCTCACAAAACATTTAAAATCTATAATAGTACAGGCTAGGTTCATGTTCTTGCTCAGGACAAACGTGTTTCCTTTAGCTAACAAGTCTATCAACAATGGGTCAGTAACCACAGAAGAAAAGTTATAGATGTTAAAGTCACCATTAGAGTTTTTTTGAATAATTGGCTTAGTTTGAAATTGTGGAGTCAAAAGTTCTACTGTCGCTTCTTCCTGGTCCATCTTTTGTTCCTCTGGTTCTGAGGCATTTTGGGATTGGACTTGTTCATAGCTTGCCCATCTTTGCAAAAAACCTGTTCGTTGTCAACCCGATTGTTTGGTTTCTCAGTCTGTTGGAAATTTTGACCCACATTAGTGTTGTTTCTGTTAGCTTGTAATCTTTCACTGCGTCTCACCTGTCCATTAGGTGAGCGAAGGTCAAAGTCGTTGTCTAAGTTAAAGTTGTTAGAATTGGAATCTAAAGGTTGATTATTAAATTTAAGAGTAAGTTTTTTGTCGTTCCAGACTTGAGTTTGCTTAGGTCTAGGATAAGCGGAACCGTTTGAATAGGCCAATCGGTCCCGATTCAACTTCCTTATTTTGTTCCCTTTAAGTTTGTCGATCATTTGGTTAATACTCAAAAAAGTTCTGTCATACTCGTACTTGTATCTAGTGAAGTCATTGTCTGTTTTAATGTCAGTGTCCAAGTTATTTACTTCTACTGAAAGTTCATCAATTTGAACTGAATAATGTTTAATCATTAATTCCATAAGAGTAAAACCAGAGGTGTCAAAAAAATCTGTCAATTCTTTGTGAAATAAGGAATATGGGACTAAGCCAGTCAGGAATTGATAGTTTCACAAACCTTTAGGTACTAGTTTCTCTTTTAGGCATTGTTTGAAGTAAACTACTTTAAGTTGCACTGACACTGACATTAAAACAGACAATGACTTCACTAGATACAAGTACGAGTATGACAGAACTTTTTCGAGTATTAACCAAATGATCGACAAACTTAAAGGGAACAAAATAAGGAACTTTGACCTTAGCTCACCTAATGGACAGGTGAGACGCAGTGAAAGATTACAAGCTAACAGAAACAACACTAATGTGGGTCAAAATTTCCAACAGACTGAGAAACCAAACAATCGGGTTGACAACGAACAGGTTTTTTGCAAAGACACGCAAGCTATGAACAAGTCCAATCCCAAAATGCCTCGGAACCAGAGGAACAAAAGATGGACCAGGAAGAAGCGATAGTAGAACTTTTGACTCCACAATTTCAAACTAAGCCAATTATTCAAAAAAACTCTAATGGTGACTTTAACATCTATAACTTTTCTTCTGTGGTTATTGACCCATTGTTGATAGACTTGTTAGCTAAAGGAAACACGTTTGTCCCGAGCAAGAACATGAACCTAGCCCGTACTATTATAGATTTAAAATGTTTCGTGAGGAAATTGAACCTTACTTTTCTATTTGGGAACAACCATTTCCATAACACTAGTTTTAAGACTGCTAGTGTTTTCAATCCCCCACTTCACCCTTTGTTACGCACATTTGAAAATATGTGCGAACTAGATATTAGACACATTCCATTTCACCATAAGGTTAACAAAGATATGAACAATATAAGTCATGAACAAACTCAAGCTTTGGGGTTTCTAAGATCTCAGTCAGTTAGGTGTATTAAACCAGATAAAGGGGGTGGATTGGTCATTCTCGACAACAGTGAATACAATGACAAGATGGAAAATGTATATGACACTACAACTTATGTAAAAGCTTCATTTAGTGAATACAACACTGCGTTGTCTAGAGTTAAAGGTTACTTCAGGGACCTCTTTATTGAAGGTAGAATTAACATAGATACATTTAATTATATCAACACACCCTTTCCTAAACTTCCTATTTTGTTTGGGATACCCAAAATCCACAAAGACCTCTCTAATCCACCTATGAGACCTTTAATTGACAGCAGAGGTTCTTTAACTTATCCCTGTGCCAAAGTTGTTGATTCGATTTTAGAAAGATACCTGAAACTGATTCCACAAGTATGTAAGGATTCATGGTCACTATTAGCTGACTTGAATGAGGTAGTGTTGGACCCCTGTGACAACCTTTTGACAATAGACGTAGTAGACCTTTATACTTCTATTCCACACCTAGAAGCTGTTGAATGGTCAACTTTGATGTTAAAAGAAAAGAATGCTTTGAAAAATGAGATAGACTTGGTTGGTGAACTGTTAGATATTATTTTGACTAACAACTACTTTACTTTCAATAACCAATTTTATTTGCAAAAGCATAGTGTAGCAATGGGCTCACCATGCGGAGCTAGTTTAGCAAATATATTTGTTGCATACTGGGAGAAGACTTTTATATTTGATATACCTGACAAAAGAAGTTTTATCAGTTACTATACAAGATTCCTTGACGACATATTAATTATTTTTAAAGGCGTACTAAGCGAAGCTAATCAATTTGTGGAATACTTGAACAATACGACCAATTATTTTAAATTCACGTCTAAATTTGATACAACCAGTATTGAATATTTAGACGTGAAACTGACTAAACACTCAAACCGAACAGAACTTTTTTCTAATATCTACAGAAAACCAACTTATTGTAACTCTTTTCTCCATTTCACTAGCGCTCATCCTTTCAAACAGAAACGTTCTATAGTTAAGGGTCAACTAGTACGTGCAGCTAGACTATGTACACTAGAAGTTGATTTCCTTGATGAGTGTGGTAACCTGTCGAACATGTTTAAAAACAGAGGATATCCCCAGAGACTAGTCCAAGAGCTAGTTACAGAAGTTAAAAACAAACGAATGAAGGGTTTATTTAACCCCATTTTGTACTTTAAGGAACCTACAAGGAGTCAACTACTTTATACAACAACTGACTTGGCATTGGTCGACACTGACTGCGACGTCAACGACTCTGTCACAGATCAGTCACACACTACTACAGTTCCATTAAAATCAAGTTTTGTAACAGTTTTTAATAAAGACAGTAACTACATTAAATTTATCTTATATAAAAACTGGCAACTACTAGGTAGAGACAGTTCTCTTTTAGGACGGCTAGGTTATTCCTTTACCATTATTTACAGGAAAAGCGCTAACCTAAAAAACCTTTTAGAAACTAAGAGGACAGGATTTAAACATAGAACTTTAGGATGTTTCCAATGTGGTTCATGTAACGAATGCCACAGTATTAAACCAACAAATTCATTTGTGATTAATGGTAAAAAGCACCTCATTTATCATAGACTTACAGTCAAGTCTATCTAGCACAGTGTAAGAACTGTCCAGTATTCTACATCGGAAAAACCGAAAGTTTAGAAATAGAATACACGAACACAACTATGCTATTAAGAAAAGAAAGGCTGATAACGCACTAGCTAAACACGTAGAAACTCATTCAGACCATTCTTTTTTCTTCATAGCTATTGACCAGATGTCACCTGATTTCAGAGGTGGACCTACACCATTGTTCCTTGAATGTCGTGAGCTGGAATGGCAACTAGTGTTGAACGCATTTTGCTCTCCTGGCCTTAATGAAAATTGCAACATTTCTTGTTTTTTGAAATGGAAGTGGTTAGTTAAACATTGAGGCTGGGTTAGATTTGATTAACTATAACTTAAATAGTTTATTTTTGGTTTCTAAAAATATTCTTACAACACTTAATGTTTTATATATTTTTTATTTTGTATATTTGTATATATTAGCAAAACAGATTATGAAATAACACATTGTATGCATTTACAATGCAAGACCAGCTACTCAGTAGCGATTGTAAGTTTTAAAAGTCTCTATGGCAACTGACTGATTTTACATGTGAATTTTACTCTGATAGTAGGAGAGTTTTTACGCTTCCTACAGCGGGACTTTTAAAAGGTTGAACTCTTGTTTTACAATTTTTTCTGAAGAAGTTACTATTGTATAGTGACGAAAACGTTGTTTGTTGTACCAAACTCACTGAACATTAAGAGAGTCATTACATTTTCAACGATAAACTCCTGGGTGACTATTGTGCTGTGGATGTGGTTCTGCACTTCTGTTTTCTTTTTTGTTCTTGTAGGGAGGTGGCTGCACCTGCACCTAACAGAAAGACGACCAGAGGGGCCCATCATCTAGACTATGCTCAGATCTTCCATTCAGCTTTTGTGGGATGGCATCCTTGTCCCTATGGCCTGACAGTCTGGTTTCATCCACCTCCCTCAATAGATTGAAGTCTGTGTTTTAGGACAATTTATAATTATTCCCCTGGGCCACAGAACTACTTGGTGCCCCCCCACCCCCTCACCCCCACAGTCCTCCATCACTACCAGCATCAGCTATGGAGACACTTCTGTTATGGCCTTAATACCAACCTCTGGTGGCTGAGGTGAGCATACACATCACCCTGGGGACTGACTACACCTCTTTGAATGAATGCACCCCCCACATATACATCCCAATGACTGCCATCATCACTACTTTATAAGTGCCAAGCCCACATAATCCTGGTAACAGTCCTTGTTAATGGCAAAGCCTCTACATCAAAGAGAGTAATTTGGACAATGGGAAACCAATATTCCTATGATGTACACTTTCAAGGGGCCTGGAGAGAACATGAGGTGAAAAGCCAAAAGGGCCAGAATCACAGCTCTCATCTCTTTGACACTGATATGGTCTGACTTCTGATGGGAAGGCCAAAGACCCTGAACCTTCAGGTAACCAAGAGATACCCCCCCCCACCCCATGCCTGAGGCATCAGTGAACAGCTCGTGAGAAGGGGGTGAAGGCTGAAAGGGCCAGCCTGGGTAGACAGTGAACTGTCAAATCTACCACTTGAATTCCTTCTTGAGATAGGGAAAGAGAAGCGCACTGAAATTCAGAGAGTGACAATGCTGCAGCCAAACTGACTTGAGATACCATTGAAGCTTCCGCATATGCAGTCTGGCAAGAAGAAGCACTGGAATAGCAGAAGAGAGGCCAACATTCGCACCATCTGAATCCTGCATCCCAGATTCACATGATCCTCAGAGGGAGTCAGGTCAGATTTTTGAAAGTTGATAATAAACCCCAGAATTTAAAGATGAGAGATGATGAACTGAAAATCCTGCAAAAATCAACTGGGAGAAGGCATCCAAAGCAACAGGTCATCTAGATAAGGAAACATCTGCATGCCGTGGAGCCTGCAGAAGGCAATCACAGGAGCTATGCATTTTGTGAATATCCTTGGGGCAGTTGAGAGACCTAAGGGCAAAGCAAAGAACTGAAAATGAGAGAAAGACACACAAAAATGTAAAAACTTCCAGAAGATTAGCTATGTCCGCAGCCTCAAAGGCAATACACAACTGTGTGCAGAGCTCATTATAAATGTAGCCACCTATACTGAGCCAGAAGATACAGCAAACCTCCTGGTTGATAAATTCAGCTCCAACTTTACTCCTCTCTCCCCCTTAACTTTCCCTCATAAAATATCATCAAATATAACTCTCCCCCTACTATCACTAGGGAACAGGTCCTTAATGCTCGCTCTAAGACCAAGAACACTGCATCAATGGGCCCAGACAATATCCCAGGATGCCTTCTAAATAGCATGAAACATGACCTATCAGGGTCTCTGGAATTACTATTTAAATGTAGCCTCCAAACAGGCTTTGTGCCTCATGAATGGAAAAAGGCAACATCCCTCTGCACAAAGGTGGGCCATCTACAGACCCCGGAAACTACAGACCCATAAGTCTCACTAGTCTTATATGTAAGGCCATGGAAAGAATTATCATGGAGATGATCAACAGAGATACAGTAAACCTCCAGACACTGGACCCAACCCAGTTTGGTTTCGTCAAGGGCAGATCATGCCTACTCAACCTAGTGGACTTCTTTGGGAAGGTTATCAAATCAACGAATAAGGTCAAAACCATTCTCACTGCCTACCTTGACCTGGTCAAAGCATTTGACACAATACCTGATTCAGTCATTGTTTAGAAAGTCAAGAGGTTAGGTACAAACCTGTATGTCACCCAGTGGATAGCCAACTGGCTCACAGACAGGACCCAGGAAGTTAGAACTGGGGAGTCCATCTCTACAAAGAGGCCAGTTACAAGTGGAGTCTCTCAGGTGTCAGTCCTTGGACTGCTCCTTTTTGGCATTTACTTCGCAGAATGTTAGTGGTCTCTGGCTGACTAAATTTGCAGATGACTACAAATTAGGAGCTGTCATTGAATCTTACACTGACACAAATGTTCTACAGGAGGGGCTGACACAGACAAACTACTGGTGTCAGAGCCATGTACTAAAACTAAATGCCAAGAAATACATAACAGTATCCTTTGGGAAGTCATCCATCCCTGGTAACTACCATATTGACAACACACCCCTTAGAGGTGACCCAGTAGTCAGGGACTTCGGGATACACATAGATAGTAATCTAGCCTTCGATCATCAAGTACCTACAGTGGTAAGGATATCATTCTATGTTGCGCAACTTATAAACAAAGTTATGGCATCTAAGTCCAAGGAAGTCATTGTTACACTGTATTCGGCATTCATTAGACATATCATTGAGTACAATGCCCCTTTGGCATGTACCTAACCAGGCATATCCCAACAACTGGAACATCCACAGAGGATCCTCACTAAAATAATACAGGGCGTAAGTAATATATCTTATGCAGACTGCCTCAAGGCCCTATCCCTGTATTCTGTCTCCTACTGGCTTTTGAGGGGGATCTATGAATGGCTTATAGGGACATTGTCAGACCCCACTCTGATGGACCTCCTGCATATCCACAAAACAAACAGTACCAGAATTACCCATTCTAAACACTTAAACCTTGCCTGTGATATAAATAGGACCTGCTGGAGAGATGGATATGTATCCCAGAGACTACCCCATCTATGGAACAGGCTCCTCATCCATGTGAAGCAGAGCTCCTCCCTAACCCAATTCAAGTGCAACTTGGACAAATGGATGGGAAACTGGAAATTCATCCCTGGTTTGGCACCTATGTCTCTAATGCAAACAGGTAACCTGTAAATGGTCCATCTTCCAGGCCCATGCTTACACTTACCAAGGGTATCAGAACTTGTCAGAGATTTGGGATGCATGGCTAGGCTTAAAAAGGCTCTTGTGGTCGTTAGACTAGAAAACACCTATAAACCTATGAAGACAGTGTAAATAGGGATATGAAGGTAAAGCCTAGTAAACACCTATGAACCTATGAAGAGAGTGTAAATAGGGATATGAAGGTAAGCATCTTTCAGATCCACGGACACCAGAAAAGCCTGAGGTATAAAAGAGGAAACAGAATTTGTAGACTAACCATCTGAAAAGAAAGGATCTCGAGAAAGGTGTTGAACTTGGGGACAGATCCAAAATAGGTCTCCAAGTCCCCTCTTTTCGAGGAACCAGGAACATCCTAGAATAAAAAAACCCTTCCCACTTATGAAGATGGGGCAGGTTAAATGGTCCTTTGGTTCTACAGGGACTCTAGAACCTCCAAGAAATAAGGAAGTTGCTCTAGAGGAGGTTGAGGAATCCCTAAAAAAGGAAGGTGAGATTTCCATACCTTGAAGTAACCCTGACAGATGATAGAAAGGATCCAAGAGTCTGAAGTGAGGAGATACCAATTTGGAAGACAGAGGGAAAGCAGAAGGGACAAAGGGGCAAATAAAAGAGGCTTCTGGGCTACAGAAATCTGAGAAGCCTCAGCAGAGGGCGCCACCTCCCACTCTTCCTGCCCTTAGAAGCCTGGCGGGGTTGCCTGTGAACAAAAGCAGACCTAGAATGATAATTCCTCTGGAACTTAAGAACAGGAGAGACAAAAATATGTTTAAGGTCTTGCACTTTGCCATTCTCTTGAAGAGACTTAAACATGCCAACAACTTGGCCTTAATGTCCTCAGGAAGAGATTGGAGACGAAGCCAAGAATAATGCCACATGACAGATCCAAAAGCCACAGCCCAGAAAAGGCATCATCAGAATAATAACTACACTTAACAGAGTGGCAAGCCACTGGAGAAGCAGAACCTAAAAAAGATAAGGCAGAGTATTTGCCATCAGAATCAGGGAAGGCGGAGGTAACCTGACAAGCTTCAGCAATATGGCCAGAGCATAGCTGGTCATATGGGTCTGGTAATTAATAGCCCTAAAGGCCAAAGTAGAAGAAGTGTAAATGTTCTTGTCATTCCTCTGCATTGCCCTGCTATCCTTATCAGAAGGCAAAAGTTTGGAAGAGGACAAAAGTTTAGAAGGTTTTTCAGAAGTGAATGACACCACAGCAGGATCAGCAGAAGGACATTTAAATAAAAACAGACACTCCTCAGGAACTTTACAGAACCTTTCAAATTTCTTAGGAGCAGGAGGCTGAGAATCAGGAGACTTGGAAGTGGCAATAAAAGTATCTAACAAGGCAGCCACCACAGGAGGAACTGCAGATGGTTTTGAAGTATTCACCTGAAGAAACTCATACTATCTTCTCTGAATATCTGACACTTGAGAAGAATCCCACTTAAAATATTCCATCATCCTAGCAATTATGCTCCCAAAGGACAATTCCTTGACATGAGACTCAAGGTTTAACAGACTCCTCTTCATCAGAATATAAGCCAAAGGCAACTGCGAAGAATAGGACAAAGACTCCTCACCAGATGAGAAATCCTCATCAGCAGAATCTGGTTCCCGAAGCCATTTAGAAGGGGTAGAGGTCCAAGGATGAGTGGGTACTGAAACCTCTTTCCATTCCCTTTGAGGATCCTTAGGATAGACTGAAACATGCTTCAATTTTTGCCTTTTCTTAGAAGGGACATCAGCCATAGCAAATACTGGAGGTTCTGACCATTGGTGAGATTCGAGAAGAGAACCCGGAACTTTCTCCCTGACTAATATCCACAAATTCCTCGATGTCTCCATCAGACACCTGCAATGTCTCAGAGGACGTGCAAAAAGACGGATCCATACCAGCCTCTGGCAGGGTCGTGGCAGAGGAATCTAACGTAAATACCAAATGGCCTACAGAGCTATTACCTGCTTCTAGAGGGATGTTCCGTGGAGGGTGGACAGCTAAAGAATCTGTCCGAAACTTCTTGGCCTTCTTCTTACCTAGTAGGAGTATCTCGGGGTTAAAGGATTCTGCCATGGTACCCTGGGCTAACTGTCTAAGCCACTGGTTTTCATGATAAATGGCCAAGGAAAACAAACAGTTTCTGAGTGTCTTGGGCACAAATGCCTTACAGATACTACAAGAGGTATGGTTGTCGGAAGCACACAAACAAAAAAGACACTGTTTGTGATAGTACTTACAGGGAGTCTGCCTCCCACACTGACATTTTCCCTCCTAGGATAACATGAGCTCTACATATTAATATAAAATACAAAACCAATAAAGTAAAATAAATAAATAAATAAGAAAATAAAAACAATGGGGCACTTATATGGTGCTACTAAATCTTCAGTACAGTAACAAAGCTTTCAAACCAAATGGCAAAAATGGTGTTTGCATTGGTGGCAAAAGAAGTTCTAGGTAGTTGCGTCTGTGCATCCCTTTTATGCCATACATTCTGCGCCGGGGAGCATAAATGTGACATACATTGCAAACAAGATCTCTTTTAGGCTTTTTTATACTGGCCAAGCGTCAGGCTGCCCAGGGTTGGACATCCTTTCTATAACGAATACTGCAACAGTGATACAGAAGGGACAGCATATGCAACACGATAAGAGTGGAAGAATACTCCATTACACTAAGCAAACCTCCCGGCAAAACAACAAAACCTAACTTTAAATACTACCTTAAAATAATGCCCTATGAATTCATATGCAACCAAGCTATAACACCAGAACAAACACAACTTCCAAACAAATTCATACCAGTATACCCTCCTCACATACATGTATAAAAAAACTGACTCAAAACACATTAAAAACCCATGGAAAAACTATAATCCCAGAATGTCAAATGTCCCACGCATAACAAACCCAAAATAATACCACAGACACAGCACTGACTTACCCATAATGCAAATTCCTCACAGTACGTTAAACAGCCTCCCTCAAAAAAAAAAAAAAAAAAAAAAACACATATGATTGCAGACAAAAAATAGTCAAAAGAAACACTAAAACCAAAACCAATAGATATGTAAAAGGTCCAGTTTTCCGTGGTGTAGTAAAAATTATTTAATCCACAAACAGGCAAAAATTAGCGCTTTCGTCTTGAGCACAAGGCTTGTGCTCAAGACGAAAGCGCTAATTTTTGCCTGTTTGTGGATTAAATAATTTTTACTACACCACAGAAGACTGGACCTTTTATACACACATACATATGATTGCAGAGCCAAACTCGTCAATAAACTAGTACTAACACTTCAGTCAGAAGATTAATGTTTGCTACCCTTTCCCATTAGGGTTACTATATGCAACATACCTACAAGTAAGGCTTATTCCCTTTAAAACAACCAGTTCCTCTTCAATAAAACTCACATCAGCACTTTTGTAACTTTAACAATCTACTTGGTATACATTCCAGTAAGAGTACTACCAGGGGTGGACAGTGACCTCAGAGCAAGGAGGGGCTGCAGGGGGCAAGTGACTGAATAGAGCTAAATGGAATGGGGAGGGCTATATTAGGACATGGTCAACTCTGAGTATACTGACAACTTTAAATACTTAACCTCACAACCAAAGGGAAAAAGGTCACGTAGACATGCAATTCAGTAAAAAATCCAAGAAAGACCATCTTCACTACCTCCTGTACTGGATGCTCATGGGATATATACAAATGAATCTATCAGGACATACCAGTGTTTCAGGTAAATGAGTTATGAAAGCTCATGACTTTTCAGGTTTAAGTCTTGACTAGTCTACTCAAGCCAATAAAGCCAAACTCAGTGGGCATTACTTGCCTAAATGTACCAGACAAGTCTTAAAAAGTAGAAAGTGTGAGGATTTTCTGACAGCTAACCCCACTGCACCACATATCCAGCACCATCCCAATCTACCCCTGAACTAACAATTTTTCTTTCTGACTAGGGCCAGTGTGGATCCTAAGGGCATCCTGGAGGGTAGGGGTGGCTTTGGTGATGCCTTACATTTTCAGTGGGGTTTTCTACTTAAGGCCTATGCCTAGTTTTGTTTCCTTCCTTCCCTCTCTCTGGTTTCTCCCTTCCCTCATTCACTCTTTCTGGTTTCTTCTCAATCTTTCCATTTGTCTTGTTTCTCCTCCCTGCTTCTCTCTCTCTGGTTTCTCCTCCCTGCTTTTTTCTCTGTCTCTCTCTCTCTCTCTGGTTTCTCCTCCCTGCTTCTCTCGCTCTCTCTCTAGTTTCTCCTTTCCTCCTTCACTCTTTCTGGTTTCTCCTTAATCTTTCCATCTGTCTGGTTTCTTCTCCCTGCTTCTCTCTCTCTCTGGTTTCTCCTTCCCTCCTTCACTCTTTCTGGTTTCTCCTCAATCTTTCCATCTGTCTGGTTTCTCCTCTCTGCTTCTCTCTCTGGTTTCTCCTCCCTGCTTTTCTCTCTCTCTGGTTTCTCCTTCCCTCCTTCACTCTTTCTGGTTTCTGGTTCATAGGTTAGTACTAGGTCAGCTGCCCTTACGAGCCACTGTAAGCCTAGCCAATTATCCCTTGTGAGACTCAAACCCTGTACCTTGTGTTTGTAAGGCAAGGCAAACACCTTAACCATTAAGCCACCCTACCAACCCCTCTCCTCAATCATTCCATCTGTCTGGTTTCTCCTCCCTGCTTCTCTCTCTCTGGTTTCTCTTCCCTGCTTTTTTCTCTGTCTCTCTCCCTCTCTCTCTCAGGTTTCTTCTGCCTGCTTCTCTCTCTTTCTCTCTCTGGTTTCTCCTCCCTGCTTCTCTCTCTCTGGTTTCTCCTCAATCTTTCCATCTGTCTGGTTTCTCCTCCCTGCTTCTTTCTCTCTCCCTCTCTGGTTTCTCCTCCCTGCTTCTTTCTCTCTCCCTCTCTGGTTTCTCCTCCCTGCTTCTCTCTCTCTTTGGTTTCTCCTCCCTGCTTCTCTCTCTGGTTTCTCCTCCCTGCTTCTCTCTCTCTGGTTTCTCCTCCCTGCTTTTTTCTCTGTCTCTCTCTCTGGTTTCTCCTTCCCTCCTTCACTCTTTCTGGTTTCTCCTCAATCTTTCCATCTGTCTGGTTTCTCCTCTCTGCTTCTCACTCTTTGGTTTCTCCTCCCTGCTTCTCTCTCTGGTTTCTCCTCCCTGCTTCTCTCTCTGGTTTCTCCTCCCTGCTTCTCTCTCTCTGGTTTCTCCTCCCTGCTGCTCTCACTCTCTGGTTTCTCCTCCCTGCTTCTCTTTCTGGTTTCTTCTCCCTACTTTTTTCTCTGTCTCTCTCTCTCTCTCTGGTTTCTCCTCCCTGCTTCTCTCTCTCTCTGGTTTCTCCTCAATTTTTCCATCTGTCTGGTTTCTCCTCCCTGCTTCTCTCTCTCTCTCTCTCTCTCTCCCTCTCTGGTTTCTCCTCCCTGCTTCTCTCTCTGGTTTCTCCTTCCTGCTTCTCTCTCTCTGGTTTCTCCTCCCTGCTTTTCTCTCTCGCTGGTTTCTCCTTCCTTCTTTTCTCCCTCTCTCAGTTTTTTCTTCCTCTTTCCCTCCTTCTCTGCTTATACAGTTGCATTATAGCAGCAGAAGTGCAGTAGGAGCGTGTGCCATCTCGGCCCACCTCAATAAAAGCTCAAACATGCTCCCACCCAATCCTTTATTAGACTAAGCTCTCCCCTCTACCAACCCAACCATTGCCAGGGATATGAAGGGAATGCACATATAACCACCTCCCATCCTGGGGTGGGCATAACCTCATCCTTCCCTGCTGCTCCATATGACACCTGAACTAAAAACTGAACACAGGTCACCTGTGTTGCCGTCTGGACTTTATCCCGCTAAATGTTGAAGCAGTAAGTTGCAAGGATGTCTTTTAAAGTCTATTAACACCCCTTCCCCCAGTTTAATGTAAGACACATATTCTCACACAGCCGACACTGAAGATGCAGTTCATCTCCCCTCCACAACTAACTGCTGATAAATTTGTAACATATGAGAGAGCACCCCATGAAGAGCCATACTTAATCACTGCATTCCACTTAGCAAGAGGCAGGCAAGGAGACAGAGGCCTGCTGTCTTGCCACTCACCCTTGATGGGTAAGGTGTGATGTGCGTGATTCAGTCACTGGACAGACAGAAGCATTTGATCAGCAGTTAAAGTGATACTAAAATTCAGACAGGTCAAATGCAATTAGGTCGTATCAGCACACATACATATTTAGTTGCTGGAAAGAGTATCTGCAATAACATTCAGTATTATGTTTTGATACAAAAACAATCCAGATAAACAGGTAGCACAATATACAATTTGAATTTTGCTGTTGCCGTAGCAGCATGTCCCATGTCTTTCATTGCAAATACTTTTGCCTAGTTCCTGTTGTGCACTCTTGTTTTCCTGGTGGGGGTAGGATAAATAGGTGTGTAGATTCAAGAGGGAATTTTCTGAAATATGAATTGTCCCTCTGAGTACGGTATACTCAAAACGTAAAAGAAAAACAAGAGGTGGAATCATTTATTCAATTCAAAACACCACACAGTGAGAAAGAGGCAAATAACAGGTGCCTTGCAGGTTAAAATAATATTTTAAATTATAACTTTCCACCAGGTTATTGTAAGAGAGTAAAAAGCCATCAATAAAGTGATGCAAATCTCTGACTTGGTTCTAACAACAGATTTCTGATAAAGTAAATCCAGTCTCTGTAGCTTTCTGGTTCACAAGTGAACCTAGACTTGAACTGTGAAATGTTACCTGTGGGTGAAGAGGGAAAAACAATGTAAGTCAAACTCCCAACCCTGTACAGCAGTCAGAGACATGAACACCCAGGAAGAAATACTCAATACCTGGCACCTATATAAACTGTAAAGCAAAAACATGCATACACTGGCTTAACCCTGGTGCCACTCAGGAACAAAGGAATACAGCTGAAAAGATCAGACAGCAGAGATGATAAAAAAACATGATTTCTTGTGTTGTTGCTGATGGAGTTTATGGTTTTGTCTTCCTGGTCTGAAATGTATCTCTTCCAGCTCCAGCAGACCATCAAGGGGGAAAAGACCAAGAAAGTAATCGGCCAATGTCTGTTGGCTCTCCAGTGGAGCATATTTTGCCTCAGTAGCAATCTGCTGAACATTTGAACTGTGTGAAGTGATGCCAAGAGTGGGGCACATGTGATGTTTCTACAGTGTATTAAAGAAATACTTAGATTTTCCAAACTGAGGTTTTTAATAAAGAAGTGGCAACTACGCAAAATCAATTATACATCAGTAGCCATGACCAGAAACTGAAACAAAAAGTGACTTTTCATCATAAAATTTGTATAAAGTTAAGATGAATATGGACCTACTCTGTCAGGGAGATGCAATTTAGAAAACATACCCTTAGCAAGCTATTTGGGTCAGGCTGTCTTGATAGCATTTCCAACTCTATGCCTGACTGAAATGAGTGACCATGTATCCCTCACACCTTTCCCAACCACCTTAGAAAAAATGTCAAATAACCTTAAGGTAAACATTCATGTACTACTTGATGATACACACACACACACACACACATTATATATATATATATATATATATATATATATATATTTTAATTACCCCACTGTTAACTGGGAATCCTACATGACACCAAACACACAGGCTCAGAGAGCCCCGGATTTTGCAAACACAAACTCCCTGAACCAGATAGTCAATACACCTACTAGGGGTGCAGCCATACTGGATCTGGTCCTCACTAATATAGGAGAGTGCTGCACACCCTCTATTGTAATATCTTCCCTGGTAAGGTCAGATCACAAAATGGTCTCTTTTGAAGTAAAAATAAAACTTGGACCCCAGCTAAACCTGTAATATTCAAGAACTACTCTAAGGCTAATCTCCTGCTATTAAGTGATAACCTGGCAAAATTTCAAGCCGTCATAAACCCCAAGAACACTTCTGCCTATGCAGAACTGTTCACAGAAACCCTGTACAAGCATATTAATAGCTGCACAGAGGTTGTTGTACCCACCAGAATTACAGTATTAACTCAAAAAACACAACACTCTGGTGGATTCAAAAAATCAACAGGCTGTATAACAGAAGGAAGAAAATCATGGCAAAAATTAGGAGATGCAGCACCATCAGGATAAAAGCACTCTCATCAAACTAAATAAACATCTCAGAGGACAAATAAAGTCCACCAAAGTCAAATTTGAGGTGAATTCGGCCTCCCAGACAAAGGACAACCACAAGGCATTTTTTAGCGATATCTGCAACCTCAAAGACAATACACAATTGTGTGGAGAACTCATTGTAAATGGGGCCACCTTTACTGAGCCAGAAGATACAGCAAAGCTACTGGCCGATAAATTCAGCTCCAACTTTACCCATCTCTCCCCCTCAACCTTCATTCAGGAAATACCATCAAATATAACTCCCCATGCTCTCTCTCTAAGGTCAAGAACACTGCATCAATGGGTCCAAACACTACCCCAGGATGCCTTCTAAATAGCATGAAACATGATCTATCAAGGCCTCTGGAATTGCTATTTAACTATGGCCTCCAAAAATACTTTGTGCCTCATGAATGGGGAACAGCAACAGTCATCCCTCTGCACAAAAGTGAGCCATCTACAGACCCTGGAGACTACAAACCGATAAGTCTCACTAGTCTTATATGTAAAGCCATGGAAAGAATCATCATGGAAATGATCAACAGTGATACAGTAAACCTCCAGACACAAGACCCAATCCAGTTTGGTTTTGTCAAGGACAGATTATGCCTTCTCAACCTGGTGGACTTCTTTGAGAGTACAAAAGCAATGGACGAGGGCAAAATGGTTCACACTGCCTACCTTGACCTGGCCACAGCATTTGACACAATACCCCATTTGGGGATTGTTGACAAATTCAAGAGGTTAGGTATCAACTCGTATGTCACCCAGTGGATAGCCAACTGGCTCACAGAGAGGACCCAAAAAGTTAGAATTGGGGCGTTCACCTCTACAAAGAGGCCAGTCACAAGTGGAGTCCCTCAGGGATCAGTCCTCGGACAGTTCCTTTTTGGCATTTACTTCTCTGAAGTCAAGGCCAATGTCAGTGGTCTGTGGCTGTCTAAATTTGCAGATGACTGCAAATTAGGAGCTGTCGCTGAATCCCACACTGACACAAATGTTCTCCAGGAGGGGCTGACAAAGACAAACAACTGGTGTCAGAGCCATGGATTAAAACTCAATGCCAAGAAATGCATAATAGTATCTTTCGGTAAGTCATCCATCCCTGGTAACTATCATATTGACAACACACCCTTTAGCGTTGACCCAGTAGTCAGGGACTTACGGACACACATAGATAGTAATCTAGCCTTTGACCATCATGTGTCTACAGTAATGAGGGAACCATTCTATGCTGCGCAACTTATAAACAAAGGTATGGCATCTAATTCCAAGGAAGTCACTGTTCTATTGTATTCGGCATTCATCAGACCTATCATTGAGCACAATGCCCCCTTTGGTGTGTACCTAACCAGGCATATCCAACAACTGGAATGTCCACAGAGATTCCTCACTAAAAGAATACAGGGCTTAAGTAAAATGTCCTATACAGACTGCCTTAAAGGCTCTATCCCTGTATTCTTTGTCTCTTACAGGGTTTTGAGGGAAGATTTATGCCTGGCATACAGGACATTGTCAGACCCCACTCTGATGGACCTCCTGCATATCCTTAAAACAAACAGCACCAGAATTACCCATCCTAAAGACTTAAACCTTGCCTGTGATATAAACAGGGCCTGCTAGGGAGACAGGTGTGTATCCCAGAGATTATCCCATCTCTGGAACAGGCTCCCCCATCCATGTGAAGCAGAACTCCTCCCTAACCCAATTCAAGTGCAATTTAGAACCCTGAATGGGGAACAGGAAATTCATCCCTGATTTGGCACCTATGTATCTAATGTACACAAGGAACCTGTAAATGGTTCATCTCCCAGGCCCCCTGCTTGTAAATGTTTCACCTGCTTATATACTTATCAAGGGTATCAGAACTTGTCAGAGATTTGTGATGCATGGCTAGGCTTAAAAAGGCCCTTGTGGTCATTCGCCTATTGAGCACCTATGAACACATGACCCCATGCCTATCTCTATCTCTATCTCTATCTATCCATATACACTGAATGAAAATATGAGCCACTGAATGGGAAAAAATGAGCTCATTGCACCAACAGCTCACTCTACTGGAAAAAGAGTAACATGAAGCACACATCACCGAAAATAATGGAGACAGATATGTGTAAACGCACCCCAAGTGCCCCCGCATCTTATAAATCAAAATAAAGAATTCCACTAACAACGTGCGCCATTAACACACACACATTCAAATAGTACAACATACATATTAGACAGGTATCTACGATTAAACTTTCAACAGCGAAGCTATTGTTCTCACATAATCCACAGTGTCATAATCACATTTATGGTCAAATATATTTTGAAACTGCTGCTGCCTCTGAATTAGAACTCTTTTCTTAGGGGAAGGAAGGCATGCTGCAGACATCCTCCTTCTGACCTCATCCACTCAGTTTTTGTTCTTCAACTATAGCTGTTAAGACCGTGTAAACATCACCGCTTTCTGGTTTGCACTTAAATCTGCGATGCCAAGCTTCCACAGCATTCTGTGTTCTTGGCAGAAACAATTCATTTAACACAACAATATTCCAAAACTGGACTGGAAATAGCACAGAAACCTCATGCAAGCTGTAGAACGGGTACTAAAAGACCGAGATTTCCCGTACAGATACCATTCTGCAAAGTACTTTAAAAGGTCTTTCCCTTCACTTGGAAAACTTGCCTTTAATCTTACAAAGGTTGGAATAATATCCTATTCCTCTAAAATGCTAAGGGTGCTAACTGTTTCACAGCCAACTGGAAACACATATCAGAATTGTAACCAGAGCCCAAACCAAGTGACTGAACTTTACACCAAATATTTCTTCCAAAATGAAAAAAAAATAAATTCTTTGCTGTAATCTGGACTAGGTAACACAGGGGGTCCTCCCAAAGCTTCGTTAAGCTTCTGGAATGCCTGCTCACATGCTGGGGTCCACACTACCTTATCTGGCCTGTTTTTCCTTGCCAGATCTGTGAGGGGAGCAGCTAAGGTACTATAACTGGAAATTAACTTTCTGTACCACCCTGCTGTTCCTAAGAATGCCCTCTACCTGCTTTTTGGTAACAGGTGCAGGCCATGTCTGAATGGCTTACACTTTGACAGGTTCTGGCCTGATCTTACCACTCCCCACTCTATGTCCCAGGTAGGAGACCTCTGCCATACCCACCTGACATGTGCTGGGCTTAATGGTCAACCCTGCCCTCTGTAGTCTGCCCAGCACCTCCCTGACATGCTGAAGATGCTCTTGCCAGGAATGGCTGAAGATGGCAGTATCATCTAGGTAAGCAAGGGTGAACCTTCCTGCTCCTGCTAGGATATGATCTACCAGCCTCTGGAAAGTCGTTGTTGTTACATTTTTGATGTTCAGCATTTAACAAAATGTTCTTCCATTTAAGAGAACAAGCCTGTGCCTTATATTAATATTTACAAATGACAGTATTATCTACAACATTCTATCTGGCTAGGCTGGCAGCCTTCACGTATCATCACAACAATATATAAAGAAAAATTCAGAACACAATACATAGCTTGTAAGTATAAAAAAAAAAAACATACAGTACAGTCAAAACAGCTATCACCATATTGTAACAGTTTAACTTAGCAGGTAATGGTTGCTACAAACCTACAGTTCTTAGTTGTATACAGTAAATAGTAAACATTATTTGAGGTATTATCAGAATAACAATATTAATAGGGAACCAATGCCTCATAACAGTAACAACATAACAATACTTTCAAGGAAGTCATGTGGATTTCACACATTGCAACTTTGTCAGACGTGAAAGATAGGTGAATGGTTGTTGACTGAGAAGTTTAAACACAGTTATGGAGTATAGATGGTAACAGTATGAGAGAAGAAGTAAATTAAAAGTAAAGCAAGAAAACCTGTGGGTACAGATTGAAGTACTGGAACATTACTAATGTTGCTTAGTATATATTTAATCTGGAGAGTAACAGGAGCATAACCAGTTGTTTGGACAGTGGGTTTTCAAGAGTTTTTTAAATTGTGTAGTAGAGCTATTAGATGTTAGGTGGCTAGGTAGTGTATTCCTGGTTTTAGCAATAGTGCAACCAAAGAGAGATTTACCAGCATCATTATTATACATCATGTCAATGGTTTCACAGATAAAGACAAAAAAGAATGAGTAGTGAACTATATTAAAATATCAAAATCCAAGGCAAACCACGAACCAACACACTAGAAGGGAAAGCACAGGACACAGTAAAGTGATAATAAAATAGTATTTTTCTCAACCATTTAGTGCTTTCATCCATGGTACTATGGACTTCATCAGAATACAGTTCACATAATGCACTTGGTTTAAATACACTGCAAACCTCTCCCATATTTTATTAATCAATTAACAAAACTAATTAAAATAATTGAAACACATGCCTCAAAAATGCACTGGGTGCTTAAAACGATTGTGAATTAAAACTTAAGAACTTCAGAAAAATATTTATGATAGAATACTGATGAAACGGCATATTAGTAAAACTGATTTGTAAAGTTTGACTAAAAAATAAATATACTTACTAATGGCAACCTAAGACTTATGCAATAAAATGGTTTGAAAGCACATGAATAAATATTCCTGTTGCTATGTAATATACCAGAATAATGTAAACATAAAGATTACAAAAAAAAAGCAGCTTTTAATTTTAAAAAGCTGTTAATTGATACTGTCTCATTGAGACAAGGACTTGTAGCGACATTTGTGTTTAACTGACATTTTAGTTCTGTTCTTGAAATTCTAAAAAGTCTTTCGTTTCTTATTAAAATTAAAAGCTACTTTTTTCTGTAATCTCTAAGTTTACAGTATTTTGGTATATTACTTTGCAACAGAAATATTATTCATGTGCTTTCAAATCATTTTACTACATTAATGATATATATATATATATATATATATATATATATATATATATATATATATGGGTCTACCTGACTTTGTCGAAATCCCACTTCATCGACACTCAAAATATCACAATCAGACTTCATCAAAGCAGTAAAACAAGGAACATTTTCCCACGGTAAGTAACTTGTACGAGAAGGTGAACTTTGATTTTCCCATATGTAGTGCAATCTCGGAGTTGGTATATTTAGTTACTGGGGGTGTGGGAGGCACAGCCCCCCACACTGGAGGGTGTGAGGCGTGTTGTAAGAATTGATAAGACTGTACTGTAATTAACTGGAAACAACTGAAATGAGACTAAGACGAAAGTCTTTATCTGTTAATTACCCAAACTCATGCTGAACAGGTGCCAGTCTCTCCTTTACGGGACAAGTCCTGTGTATTTTACAGAATGAATTCTCCAAACACTGTAGTTCATTCAATAAGGCTTTATTAGATGTTCACAATATCTGAATACTGTCTTCATTAACAGTGCTGCTAAATATATTCTGCACATATATTCTGATTGTCCTGAATGATGTAAACAGAAACAGTCTTTATTTGACCTGACTTCAGTACTCGGGCTCAAGTGTCTGTATTGTATTTTAATCTTCTTTGTAATGTCAGGTCGAACAAACTAACTAACCTTAACTGAACTGCTATCCTGAACACAACATATTATATTACTTCACGTCCAGTAATTTTCCTTAGCAAACCACATTCACCCCCCAACTTTGGTTTCAGGCCTTGTCTTGTATGTGCTTTATTTAACATTCAATTAAGGAACATTCTGTAGCTGGCAAGATTGTATCTTTCCCTTGAGAAAAACACATTCTGTATTTCGGTATTTTTTGCATATTTCATGCTTATCTTTCCTTTCTAATAAACTGTCCTTCTCTGAAACTGAAGGCATGTATGTCTGACACTATATATTTTACCTTTTACTCTGCATTATGCCTAATAACTATTTTAAAATGGAGGTCCCTAATCTAACAGGTGTATCAGTTTTTTTAAAGTAAGGTTTTATCCATGTCTCAGTAGTGGCTAAAATATCTGATGATTTTGTTTTGGATACTTTGAAGGTTGAGGGTTGTAAAGTTTAGTGATTTATAGGAGTTAGGGGGTTTGACAGGAAAGGAAATGGGACCTGGGGTAGGATGTATATCTCCGCATAGGGGTAGGATGGAATATGTACTTAGGGAGGCAGGAAGCAGTTAGCAAGGTGAAGAAAGAAGTAGAGGGAGACAGAGGGAAACCAAAAGAATGAAAGGTTCAAAGAAAGGAAAGAGAAGGTCTGAGAAATAAAATAGTTTAGAAGAAGTTTGAGATGGTGGAACTATTTAAGACACTTTAGTAAGTCACTACAAGGGTTTATTACTAAGTAAGGAACAGAATATCTTTTAGCCAGAAACAGACATATTTTCATTTAAATGTCAGGTAATTTTCTCTATCTTCTGCCATTTTTAATATTTACTTTTTAAATTCCAGCACAATACTTTACTGTTTGCATACTTAGGTGGAAAGAAGTGCTTTAATTTATATTTCAATTAAAGAACTTAATTATTCAACTGTAAGTACTTATGGTTTTATTTACTGAATAACTTACCAACAGCAGTGAACCTTAAAGTTTGGGAAGGAAATAAATGGTGGTATGGAATCACCATTTACCTCCCCATACATTCTGAGAATACTGTGTGAGCACATATGTGCACAAAATAATTCTGGCAATGCTTCAATTTCTGCTGCTAAGGGTGAAAAGCACAGGCTTCAACTGGAGATGGATGAGATCCTGGACAGCCAGAGATCATCCCTGTGATCTGTAGATAGACAGTATGGAACTTACCTGAGTGGAGCAGGACTAGGCCATAGGGCATATTTACCATCTACCTTTAAGGCAACTGCTCTTTGTATATTAACCGGTACCAGTGAAAGCAAGTAAACCAACCCTAATAGAAAGCAAACCTCTAACAATCCAATTTGAAGAATCCACCTCAGGGACGCGGGTAGCCAACTCCAGAAAGGAAGTCCCTGAACTCCAATGTAAAACCAGAACAGTTTATTACAATTTGTATTAAGCTCACAATTCTCTTAACAGCGTTTCGTCCAAATACAAGTTATACTTCATCAGAGCAGATAAGATCTAAGCAAAGTGCCCTTATGTACAACATCATACAATAACTAAATAAAAATTGACTAACAATTAAGCAATTAAACTCCGGTCCGCTAATGATTGGCAGTAGATCTTTTTTATGCTGCCGAGTTGCCAGCACAACGCCCAACCTTCAGTGAAGGCACGCCCATTCATGCATGTCTTTCGGAGGCCACTCGACCGCGGGGAGGACATGCAGACTCCACACAGAAGGCACTCCAGCCGAGATTCGAACAGGAGAACTTCTTGCTGTGAGGCAACAATGCTACCGCTGTACCACCGCAGCTTACTAAGCAATTAAACAATACATTACCAAAATAAGTTACTAAAAACATATAGTTTAGTTTAAAACTTAAAATTATTCAACTCATGAATTTTAAATTATTTACAGTATTGTATTATATATAGAAAGAAAAAAAATTAAATGGTCATACCTAAGAATGACTTCACTAAACAGTATGAAAAATAAGGAACCACATATAAATAGGTCAGATAATGCATTTTATAACTTTAAAGCTTTTTGTTTTAACACCAGGACTATGGAAGTGCAGTCATTAATGCCCAGAGGGTGTGATGCATCTAATATTATCTTCCATATGAACTCTTACATCTATGTTATCTTTCCATGGTTCACCTCTAGGATTATATGGATTTTTTTTTCAGAATAATGAATAAAAGGCACTTGAATCCAGTACATAGTTTTTGAGTGATAGCTGAATTCATAAATACATTAGTGTCTCTCCATTTTATCAACATAAAAGGCTGGACAGATGGAACATATTGCTAAATAAACTAAACTCTTACTTGTAAAATTCCCATCCTGCGCATAAATGACTGATTTTAAAGTATTATTCAATTGAATGCATTTATTTTCTAAGATATATTTACACTGGCCACAACCACCACACTTCGGGGTCTATATCAGAAGCTCGAATGATCAAAAGAGCGAATGCTCTTTGATAGAGCTTTAATGATCGAAGGCACTAAACAGCAAAGAGACAGAACAGCGATTTTTTTCCCCAGGGAAAAAAATCGCTGGGGCGTCTTCAGAAGTTTGCCATTTCCTCCACTGTGGTGCAATCTCGGAGTTGGTATATTTAAGTGGGGGGGGGGGGCGCAGCCACCCACTTTTTATTGTGTTTACATTTGTTTTTTTCAGGGTTTTTTTTTTTTGGAGGGGGTGGGGGTTGTTTTTTTGCCGAGCAGCGATTTTTTCCCTGGCAAAAAATTGCTGTTCCATGTCTTCACTGTTTAGAAGCTTTGATCTTTAAAGCTCAATCAAAGAGCGTTCGCTCTTTTGACAGTTCGAGGTTCTGATATAGACCATTCAAGGTTCTGATACAGACCCCACACTTCATAGTGCCCCTTGCTTTTTTTCTTGCCCCAATCTGTTATTTTATTCATTTCTACAATATTTTCAATATTGCTTGCTTTCTTAAAAATAAACATGGGTTTAAGTCCCACAGTATTTTTCAACTTGTCGTGACTTGTCAAAATACACCAGAATGTATTATAAATAACAATATTAGACCCTGCATTGTACTGCACTGTGAAAGCCCTAGTATATGTACTTTTAGTTAATGCTACACTTTGTTCACTATTTAAATGGGTTTGTTGGTTGGGGTGTTCCTGTGTGTAGTTTATATACACTTGACTATATGGAAAGCTAACCTTGTTAAATTGACTAGTACACTTATATTCCAGAGTATTTAAACCAACCCCCAAAAAGGGAAGATATTTTTCCCCATCCTTTAGAGATGTCTTCACTAACAGTTCTTACCAAATGACAAGGATATTGCCTCTCAATAAACATATTTTCAAGCTTGAGCCTTTCGATATCGAATAGCTCTCTATCTGAAACCATACATGCCAACCTCACAAAGTGTTCATTAACAAGGCTTTTCTTTTGTGAAAAAGGGTGGGCACTTATAGTGCAAATAATTGTTTATAAAAGTCGGTTTCATAAATATGTTGGATAAAAAACATTTGGACATTTAGTGAAAGAAGTATTTAAGTAATTTAGTTGCTTGCATTCTACTTGGTAGGTGAATTTGAGAAAAGGGGTCATATAATATATTTTATAACTTTAAAGCTTTTTGTTTTAACACTGGGGCTATGGAAGTACAGTCATTAATGCCCGGAGGGTGTATTGCATCTAATCAAAAATTAGCGAGAGATAAACTACAGTATAAATCAGGCAAAGCTTTTCCAATGTAGGTTTCCAATAAAAGATGTTGTCTTTTTAACAGTGGTTGTTTTAGGCCTACTGTCTTGCATTCCCTAAGAGATTGTGTTGGAATTATTTCATGAAGCCCTTATTAATTCTATTTTTTAACTACTAGACAAGTCAAATTGTTGATGGAGTATATGCAAATAGTTCTAGACAATAATTACATTTGGTTTGAGGGAGACATTTTTAAACAGATCAAAGGGGTGGCTATGGGGGCAGCTTGTGCCCCCATTTTTGTCAACTTGGTAATGTTAACTTGGGAACAATTACACAAGTGCACATCCCATACCTCAAATATATACTACTGAGATTTCTGGATGAGATATTCATCCTATGATCAGGGGGCACACCTGTCATCACAGAGTTCATAGAATACATCAAGCAATCCACCCCTTTTCTGAAATTCCCCCACCAAGTACAATGCAAGCAAATAAATTACTTAGACACGACTGTCACTAAACGTCCAAATGGAAAATAAGTGTACTAATCAATTTAACAAAGTTAGCTTTCCATATAGTCAAGGGGATATAAATGACACAAAGGAACAACCAAACAAAAAAAAAAACAATTAAATAGGGAACAAAGTATAGAATTAACTAAAAATACATATACTAGAGCTTTCACAGTGCAATACAATGCAGGCTCTAATGTTGTTAAAGATATAATAAACAAATTCTGGTATATTTTGACAAGCTGAAAAATACTATGGGACTTAGATCCATGTTTATCTTCAAGAGAGCAAGCAATACCAAAAATATTGTAGAAATTAATAAAAAACAGACTGGGACAAGAAAAAGGCAAGGGGCACTATGAAGTGTGGTAGTTGTGGCCAAAATAAATATTCAATTCATGAATTTTAAATTAAGTTTTAAACTAAATTATATGCTTTTAGTAACTTATTTTGGTAATTTATTAATTGCTTAATTGTTAATTTTTATTTAGTTATTGTGTGATGTGGTATGTAAGGGCACATGGCTTAGATCTTACCCATTCTGATGAAGTCTGACTTGCTGTTGGATGAAAAGTTGTTAGAGAATTGTGAGCTTAACATAAATTATAATAAACTGCTCTGGTTTTACACTGGAGTTCCTGGGCTTCCTTTCTTCCCTAAGGTAGAATCTTCAAATCGGATTTTTGGTGTTTGTTTTGTAACAGGTACCAGTGTGCTGGTAGTCAAACCCCATGATATTAGTTCTAATTCAAGTTCAGATATTTAAGGCAGCGAGGCTTGAGTTAAAATGTGTATCCACTGTCTTTCACTGGAACAACTACTCCAGTCTGCCAATCCGGAGGTACTGTCCCAGTCTTCCATGCAACACTCAGCAGAAGACGCTTTCCAAGAGATCTGTCTGAGGAATATGAGAATAATTATTTGGGAATTTCTGTAAACTCAAAACTGACTTCTGAAAAAAACAGTTGTAAACTCTTTTTGCAAGGCCATAAAAAGGCATGTTTTTAAAACCAGTATCTTCAATAAGTAAGTGTGTACTCCTTTGAAGTTATGAAACTGCATTTGATGAAGTCTAAAGCTTGTTGATTGCTTTTTGTCACTCAAGAAAAAAATATATAATGTCTCTGTAAATTACACTTTTTTCAATACAAATTTGTTAAGAGAAGAGAGGGATGGAAAATCCCTCTGACTGACAATGTGAAAAGTCTGCGGGTGGAATTCAGAAGCTTGGCACTGTTGCTCAGCGACTAATGTTGCTGAGTTCCAAGTAAATCATAACTTGTGCTTCATAAAAGAGGAGGTGTCCTCATACATGATCAGAGTGTTCCACAAGGTGCACTTTCCTAACAATAAAACTTATTTTTTACAAAAGGGAGGGGTCTGTGGCCACCAGCACAGCATGATGAAAAATAGCGTACTTATCTATTACAACTGCAATTATAAAATAAAACAAAATAAAATAAAATATTACAGACAGCAAATCACTGTATATGCACAAAACACTTATATCACCATAAGAGTGGCATTTGTTGCAGACAGAACACCATCAATAAGCCTGAAATCAATGCCACAAATGCTGCCCAGTACTACTATTTTTGGACACGTCAAATTTTGACATCTATTTTTTGGCCCACAGGTTTTATTAATTCTATGCAACCTGCATTTAAATGCCAACATTTTTTTGTGAAGCTCTTTAGGTCTTTCACTCTGCAAATACTCCTATCAGCTAAGTACAAAGGTTTCATCATCATCTTACTTCTATATATTACGCAAAATTCAAAGTTAATAAATCTAATATGACTGTCCTGATCAGAAAAAGAACCTGGATAAGAACTCACACAGTCCTCAAAACTATTAAAATGAACAAGCTCTATGCAACTAAAAGGGCCAGCATTAGGGCTCTAGCAACACAGAGTACTGTGTTTACAGAAATTATGAAAATTATTTTTTTGTACTTAAAACTTATATGGATTACTTAATGAGTGAAAATGCTTAAGAAATGCTCAGCAGTTTGTCACCTCTTCAAACGCATGTCTGCCTGCTCTAATTCCCTGACTGATGACTCCACATGCAAGTCTGTTAAACACCCTTGTTTCAGAACATTGTTTAGTTTACAAGCATGCAGTTACAATTTTAGCAGAATGAAAT
>NC_056742.1:468566855-468589355 GCF_019279795.1 Protopterus annectens
GGGGGTCTGGAAAAGAGAATCCTTGCTGCCAAGAGGGAGAACTGAACAAGCAAAGAGGAAGTCAAATGACTGCTCCATGGAGTAGGTCAGCTATAAGCATGATCTGGGAGCACTTTCACTGCTGCATCCTGGGACACACTTCCTAAGGGGACTGCTGGGGCTGAAACTCTTGTGATGCTCTCACTAGCCAAGTGGGAGATGTTAACACGTAGAACTATTATGTACCCCCATACACAGGTGGGATATGAGGAGGATATGAATAATGTCTGGCCTCCAGTTCTTTCACCCTTTCATGTTGCTCCAGCAGCTACCTGTGATCATATCAGGGACTCCCATCCCCCAGTGGAACCTTCACTGAGCACCATCTTCACAGAGTTGAGGCTACAAGCTCCATGCTCTTCCATCTTTGGATGGCCAGGTAACACTGACACTTATAACTTGATAACAACCTCATTTTACAGGCAGTATGCAGCATGCAAGAGGGGGTCCCAGCTCATAATGAGGTTAATTATGGAAACAATTACAAAATTATAGCTTTTTTAGTCAATGAATATGGGGATGTTTCTACAAAAAAAAAAATACTTTAGGATCATAATCCAAACCAAGCAAATGTCATTAACGAACCAGGATTCTAGAAGATTGTCATGTGACATGGCAAGAAGTACATGCAATTCCAAACATTAGGACAATAAAGAAAAGCTTTTGAAAACTTGACACAGAAAAATAAAAAAAGCCTAACAACTGCTGACTGCAGAAAGCTTCTGAATTGAGACACTGTTTACAGTGTCAATTCAATTTTGTAAGAGGAACAATAATCACAGAAACATCCATAGTTTTGTAACAGTGATCACTATGAAAAAGATTTGGGAGTGAGTTATGTACAGGGACAGCATGATGCTTGATGGAAAAATTCACAATTAAGAAAACACACCAAGAAAGCTCAAAAACAGTATATAGTACAAACTGTGTGCTTAGAACTGGTGCAGTGCACAGGAACAATTTGTTTGGTAAAAGTATTAAAACAGAAAACTGTTTTGGAACAGCATTTAATATGAAAAAGCAAGATTCAGTATTAATCCTCAAATGCAAGTGATCTGTAATGGATGCAAGCAGAAACATGGCTTTCATGAGCATACATTCCCTGGCCAGGAAAATGCCATGTGATGTAAGATATGCACTGTTATACATCATGCTAACACTGTACAACATGGGGAGTATATGCAGATCCCTGACCCACTGTGTACGATTCTTGGAATGATTGAGAAAGTCTGAGAATAACCCAGAAAAAAGATTATATATATATATATATATATATATATATATATATATATATATATATATATAGATACACTGATTGAATACTACAGGTACATCTGTCTTTGGCAGTAATTTTCAGAAAGGGTGTGGGAGGAGTTGTATGATGGGAAAGACATGCAGGGGTAGTGGTATGTGCTATCTTATCACAATCAGTAATATTTGATAACTGCTACTCATTAACTTCCTGCATGCAATGCACTGCCAAGTGCACACCTGGAGCTGCACGTGCCTGTAGCACAGCAATGCCGTGCAGAACATGTGCAACCTTATGAGCACACCAATAAGATGCATAAGCAGCACTTTTTGTCAATCCCTTGGTCATCTGACCCATAAACAGGTGATTCAGTGGATTTCTCTAAGACTTTATTTACAAAACCTTATAACAACAGACACCTATCCTCATACATTAACAGTAGGGGGAACACAATAATGTAGTGGTTAAAGTTGCTGTCTCACAGTTCTTGGTCTTCTGGTTTAGTTTCTAGCAAATTCATGTCTTCCGTTCATAGTTTACTTGTTCTCCTTCTGTCTGTATGTTTTTTTGCTTAGGTCTCCCACATCCCAAGGATATGCATTACATCTTAACTAGTAATAATCCAGAATTCCAACAGGTACTACTGAAGTGGACACGTCAGTGTACATATGTCTTGTGATGGACCAGCATAGCATCCAGGATCGTTTCCAACCTATACTCAGTTGTTTGCCAAGACAAGCTACAACTCTCAAGCTATGCAGTGGATATAAAAAGTGTACTCATCCCTGTTAAAATGCCAGGTTTTTGTGATATAAAAAAATGAGACCACAATAAATCAGTGCAAAACTTTTCCCACCTTTAATGTGACCTATAACCTGTACAATTCAATTGAAAAACAAATCTGTTAGGGAAAAAAATATAAAAAATAAAAAACGTACAATAGGCTGGTTGCATAAGTGTGCACACCCTTAAACTAATACTTTGTTGAAGCACCTTTTGATTTAATTACAGCATTCCGTCTTCATGGGTACACACCTGCCAAAAATTAGAGAGACTCTGATTAACCCAAAATAAAGTTCAGCTGTCCTAGTAGGTTACTCAGTTGCCTGTTACAACAAAAGCCATGGTTCACAAAGAGCTTACAAAGCATCAAAGGGAACTCATTGTTGAAAGGTGTCAGTCAGGTGAAGGATACAACAAAAATTTCCACAGAGATGGATATACCATGGAACACAGTGAAGACAGTCATCTAAAAGTGGAGAAAATATGGGACAACAGTGATGTTGCAAAGAACTGGATGTCCCTGCAAAATTGATGAAAAGACAAGATGAAAACTCATCAGGGAGGCTGCCAAGACACCTACAGCAACACTGAAGGAGCTGCAGGAATTTCTGGCAAGTACTGGTTGTGTAGTATATGTGATAACAATCTCCCGTATTCTCCATATGTCTGGACTATGGGGTAGGGTTGCAAGATGGAAACCTTTTCTTACACAGAAAAACATCCAGGCCTGGCTAAAATTTGCAAAACAATACATGACGTCTCCCAAAAGCATGGGGGAAAATGTGTTATAGTCTGATACGTCCAAGGTTGAACTTTTTGGCCACAACTTCAAAAGGTACATTTGGAGCAAAAACAACACTTCGTATCACCAAAAGAACACCATCCCCACGGTGAAGCATGGTGGTGGCAGTATCATGCTTTGGGGTTGCTTTCTTTCAGCTGGAACTGGGGCTTTTGTCAAGGTGGAGGGAATTATGAACAGTTCCAAATACTAGTCACTTTTGGCCCAAAACCTTCAGGCATCTGCTAGAAAGATGAAGATGAAGAGGATAGTTCATAGTTATTCCCTATGTTCTAAAAATGAAATTAACATTTCTTACCGTAGGTTGGACAGTTATTTATATGAATACTTGTTAGATCAGAGAATTTCTAAGGAAGAATATAATTTTTTATTAAACAAATTTCCAAAAATTCCCACGATTTTCGGAATTCCCAAGGTACATAAAAATCTCAAGAAGCCACCCTTTAGACCCACAGTCGCGGCCACAGGTTCTAAGACCCACAACCTAACGGTCTATGTGGACAAAAAACTGAAACATATTATTAATAAATTTCCACATTTATTAAAAGATCCTTGGGACTTTTTAGGTCAAATAAAGCATGACTTGTGGTCAGTTGGTTGTTGGTTTCTCACTATTGATGTGCAAGACCTTTTTTTCTTGTATTCCAAAATTAGAAGGGTTAAGCCTTTTTGAGGAAGTTCTCTTTTCTTATTCCTCTTTAAAATCTGATGAAGTGTTACTTTTATGTGAATTAATGAGCTTGATTTTGGAGAATAACTATATATTCTTTGGGGGTGAATATTTTAAACAACTCAAAGGGGTTGCTATGGGTGCTGCCTGTGTCCCCTTATATATCAACCTGGTTCTTTTGGGATGGGAACAAAAATATATTTTCCAACAAAATACAAAATTTCTTTCGTGCATTGTATACTACGGTAGATTTTTGGATGATATCTTTATTGTGTGGAAGGGAAGTGCAGAGGAAATTCCACAATTTGTGGAATATATAAATCAGACTACAAGTTATTTGAAGTTCACTTTTCAGTGTCATCAGCAGGAAATTAATTTCCTTGATGTTCAGATTTTTAAAAAGCAAAATAGTTTCCACTCCAAAATCTACCGAAAAAATACCTTTTGCAATGCATATTTACATTATACTAGCCATCACCCTATTCATCAAAAAAGAACTATTGTAAAGGGCCAGGCTGTTAGAATAGCCAGAATGACTACCATGAAGAATGATGTGATAGTAGAGTTCAAGAACTTAAGGACTATGTTTCTCGAGAGAGGTTATCCGGGCCAGCTTATTGATCCAATACTTGAAGAGGTTGTTAGTAAATGGGGAACCATTTATAAACCCTTATTGGGTGCCAGTGAAGATAATTTTGACAACACAGTTAAGAAAGAGAAAATCCAGAGTACCACCTATTTTCAACAAGCATGTGTAGTACAGTTTAGTCCTTTATATTCCCAGGTGAAAGGAACTTTGGTAAAAAAATTGGAATATTTTTAAAACCAACCCTGAAATAATCCATATTCTTGGTGATAAACCCATTTTCTCCACTAAAGTAGGTAGTACTATTAAATCCTTGGTAGAAACCACTAGAATTTCAAATAGAGAGCAGGGGAATTTATGTGGTAGTAAGCCTTGTGGTAGATGCCATTACTGCTCTTATATATTGCTGGAAACTGATATGACTATAGACAATCAAAACAGAAGTCACATTTTTTTAAATAATGGCAACTGTTGTTCCAGCAAATTAGTATATATTGCCAAATGCAGCACCTGTCCGTCTTTTTATATTGGAAAGACGGAGAGGATGCTGAAGAACAGGATATATGAGCACCTCTACGACTTTAAGAATGAAAAAAATACCAACGCATTATACAAACACAGTACTTTGTGTAAGAATTTCAATTGTTTTAAGTTTGGAATACTTGATTTTGTTATAGTGGACGTGAGGGGGGGGTGATTGGCAGAATATGCTAAATAAAAAAGAGTTGATGTGGCAACTCAGACTAGCTGCTGACCACCCACCAGGTATTAATGAATACCTTTTCATAATGCCTATATTGAAAGAGAAGGCAGAATTAGTTTAACCCATGTGTTTTATTAATTATTGAACAAATATTATATCTTAACATATATTTTTAACTTTAGTGTATGATTTTTAAACATGTACATTTTTCATCCACCCATTAAGCTAAACATATATGTGTGTATAAATATTTATGTGTTTTCATATTTTATAAATTTTTTGTTGATGGAATTCTTTTTGAATCAATTAATTATTTAACATTTGTATTTTAATATTCATGAGATGGGATATTTATTGCATTATATTGGTTAACTTTTAACCAATGAATTCAAACTGGTTGTTATTTAAGTTTTAATATTTCCACAGTTACTTGTTCTGAGGAAGTCATACTATTTGATGAAAGTTAACCTGTGGTTTTTGTGTCAATAAACCTTTTCTGTGGACCCGCAATGTTGTGCTCTTTTTGGTTATCTGGTTTAATTTGAGCACTTTGGGCACCATTTGTTTAGTTTTCTTACACAGAAAAACATCCAGGCCTGGCTAAAATTTGCAAAACAATACATGGCGTCTCCCAAAAGCATGGGGGAAAATGTGTTATAGTCTGATACGACCAAGGTTGAACTTTTTGGCCACAACTTCAAAAGGTACATTTGGAGCAAAAACAACACTTCGTATCACCAAAAGAACACCATCCCCACGGTGAAGCATGGTGGTGGCAGTATCATGCTTTGGGGTTGCTTTCTTTCAGCTGGAACTGGGGCTTTTGTCAAGGTGGAGGGAATTATGAACAGTTCCAAATACTAGTCACTTTTGGCCCAAAACCTTCAGGCATCTGCAAGAAAGATGAAGATGAAGAGGAATTTCACCTTTCAACACGACATTGACCCCAAGCATACATCCAAATCAACAAAAGAATGGCTTCGCCAGAAGAAAATTAAAGTTTTGGAATGGCCCAGCCAGAGCCCAGACCTAAATCCAATAGAAAATCTGTTGGGTGACCTGAAGAGGGCTGTGCACAAGAGATGTCCTCGCAATCTGACAGATTTGGAGCGCTTTTGCAAGGAAGAGTGGGCAAATATTGCCAAGTCAAGGTGTGCCATGCTGACAGACTCCTAACCAAGAAGACTGAATGCTGTAATTAAATAAAAGGGTGCTTCAACAAAGTATTAGTTTAATGGTGTGCACACTTATGAAACCAGCTTATTGTACATTTTATATTTTTCCCCTAACAGATTTGTTTGTTTTTCAGTTGAATTGTACAGGTTATAGGTCACATTCAAGTTGGGAAAAGTTTTGAAATTATTTATTGTGGTCTCATTTTTCATATCACAAAAACCCAGAATTTTAATGTGTACACTGTACACTGTACACTTTGTATATTCACTGTATGTAAACTGGATAAAATGGGTGATAAATAAAAAAAAGGGATTATTATAATGGTGATCTTTTCTAGATATACTATTTCAAACGTATTACAACTTCTACAAATTACTTGTGCAAAAACTACACCGACTATGCTGCTGATATATTGAAGCTACGTTAATAAATCTGCCTGTAAACCCCACACTGGTATGTTCATCAAGTAAATAAAATATCAAAAATAATCCTCACTACGTATGCAGCGTGCATATAGTATTATAAGGTTAATACATAAACAGATGTAATCTGATTATTACGGATGCAACCCTACACATACTAGTGCATGACAAACCATGGATAAAGTACTGCCTGCTTTCTGTTACTTCCCCCATTTCACTGTAATGTACAGCATGCACAGTGATTTGTAAGCAAATCAGAATGAATAACATAAAGCTCTGTTCTGTAAGAGACTCCAAATTTGCACCGTACTACCTGATTTGCATATTTCACTAAATTGCTAGTATACTATTACAAACCACTGTATGCCTACATTCATATATATTCCACTTGGAATGCTCCACTGTAAACATACCAATTAATGAATCTTATGTCTGCACGTATGTATTATGACCACTGCATGTAAGTAGTGCAAATTTATGTTTAATTCTGCATGGGGCTTTAGTCTCGCACAGAGGATTAGGCTATGAACTGTCATTCAGCTGTTCCCTATAGTCTAGGGTTTGATTCCCACAGTCTCCAATTGCCAGCTATATGACTTTGAGCAGCCAAATGGAAAATATGGCTAGACTTCAACACTCTCTTGGAAAGCATGTCTACTAACTACCTATAAACACTAAAATGTATACCCCATAAATATTATCTGGGAAGAAAGCCTTCAATGAAGTAGATGACTTCCAGTGTGAGCTGTACTTCAAAAATGTACTGCAGATGTTTATTTGGAAATGGCAGGGGGGGCATCAGGAAACAGACTGGTGGATTCAAAAAAACACACAAGCTTTCTGCAACAGGAGGCAAATAAACTCATCTGGCATACTTCATTACAATGACACACAGGCAGTACACAGACAGGAGGGTTCCCAGACAATACCTGCCTTGACGATGGGTAGTCAAGGAACAGAAAATTAAATAGAGTGGACAATGGAATCCATTTTTAAAAGGGAGGTGAATGAGGCACTCTAAGGCTGTCATCTATGATCACTCACATAATGTCTTCACCAGGACAAGATTTTCCTTCTCATAAAAACACCATCTCTAATGAAGGATACCATTTATGCAAAGGGTAGGCACCTTACAACCTACTAATGTACATTTCATACCTAATATTTTCCCTTCTCATTTAACAGTCTCTGCCTTCTGTTTCACCACAACTTTGTGCGTCAAATGTCTCCAATCACTGCTCATTTCAAAACTTACTTTTACCTTCTGCTTTCTTCCTATCTTTCGCACTTTCATGTGTCTCACTATTTCACTGTCACTGCCTTTTATTGATGGCTGGTAATTACAAAATGTATACTTTGTAATTTACTGTATAGACTTGAGAAAACTCTCTAAACAGCATACAGACTAATCTTACAATGTTTATATTGTAGATTCAAATTTTTTGTTACTTAGCCAATACTTCTGCGTTTCTCATTTTATGCTCAAGTCTTTGTTGCAATGTGCTGGCCACTGGCCAGTTAATAAACAGTGCAAACGCAAATAAGTAAATGCATAAATACCTGAGAAAAGAAGGCTGGTTGAAGTAAAGCAGTTCTTATCTACCATCAAAAACTATGACTGTATGTTTGTAAAAAAAATACATTTAAAAAATACTTTGCATATTGTAAAGAACATGACAAATAAATTTCACCATAACAGAGTGCAAGAGGGCCATGTGATCTTAGTTACAGATTAGTTGAAAGTCACTACAAAAGTCAAACATTCCAGAAAGTTAATGGGATGCTTACATGTTAGTCTTGAAAGGAAATAACAGACCAAACAAAAGAGGGAACAAATCCAGTCGGGAGACCTAGTACCAATATTCTGTACAGTTCTGGAGGTCATACCTCTGTATGACTGCTGTTAAAAAACATACTGCAAAACAATGTAACCAAAACGGTTCATAGACAACAATCAGTGAAGTCATAAAACTACCGTGAATGCTCTTTGTATGTCCTAAATGAGACAATTAAAGGATTTTGGTAACCTTCAAGTAAAAGGACATTATCCCAGATAAAATGTAGTGCCAGCCCAGACCATTAAAGTAGCACAAAGCTACATGAGAAGAACCATCAAAATAATTGCCAGATGTGAAAAAAATGTGCTCCACAAGTTAGTAGGAGACCATACAGTGGCAAGCTTGAAATGAAAATGACAGAAAAACAGTAGAAAAAAAAAAGAAATTAAACCAGTGACCAGCTGGCAAAACAATAGACATGGTGACCAACAACAGCATTTGTTCCCCAACAGTATACACACTGCAAACAATCTTTACTGCCAAATGTATGTAATGTGGAACCTTCAAATGCCCTACTTATGCAAAACTAATCATTTATGGTATTTGCTAGATTTATAAAAAAAACAGTCCCAGGTATTTCTGTCTTTCACATTTTTTGTGTACTTCCTCCTTACACACACACACACACACACACACAAACACACAAACACACACGCCCACGTACATAATTTTTTTACCAACTGCCATGATCATGTGGCCCTGCTTAACCTAAAAAAAATGTGAAGAAATGTACTCTAGCTCTCAGGAATTTTAAAGATGGTGGTGGAGGGGTTTTCCGCTTTGGCCTACCTTTACACCCTCCTCCATTCCATGTGCATAATGATTTGAAAACAGTCTGTGAGCGCTCACTAACATGCACATACCCAGTAACAGATAATCTGCATGTGCCCTTTATTACCGCTTGTTGTGCCCTTTATTACCGCTTGTTGCCTCCATCAGTGATCTTTACCAAATTGTCTTCCTCCAAACAAAAATAAATAAATAAATAAAGAGAGAGTGTTACACATTCAAATTCCCACTGCCCCTAACAACCTCATTGAGGTCTTATGGTACCCGTTTTGCTGCACATGTATTTAAAATTTATTCCATTAATGCATGTGACGTCCGTGCACTGGCCCAGCAATCAAGGAGCCTCAATCCTCACCACTAACACCAGTGAGAGGCGTCCATATATGGAAAGGATAATAAATGCACACACAGTAAAGTACAATTTCCCTTAAGAGCACACAGAGATCACAGTCAGTCTGGGACTGGTTTCTCCCTTTCTCTCCAGATCCCCAATAAGACTCCCCGCTGGTACAGCTATAGGATCCAGATTTCAGCCGAGTGGGCAAGCTAAAACCTCCATAACCCTCTCTGTCCAACCAGTGCTTCATGTCCCTGCCCAAGTAACTGACACACACAGACACACTTTTTAGATAAACACTATATACAACCACACAGACACTCCTAATAAAGGCTGGCACAGGTTCTCCAGTTGCGCCCCTTTTCTGCCCAGTCTAAAAGGTAGTACCAGCTGCCACCACCCACTAATATCAGCTACTCAAAGGCCCTTCAGAAAGGGTGTCCAATTATTACTGTGCAATATTATTATCCCAATGGTAAGTGTGACTGAACAGTCAAGGCTCATTAGAGTGACTTGGTACAGTATCACTATAATACATGCAATGTACTCTAGAGCATAAATTAACTCTACATAAAACAGCCACAGTTGAAAGGTTTAAAAATATTTAATAATAAATAATAAAAACACAAGACAATACTTCTTACTACATAGTGCTAGCCAAGAGTTCAGAGATCACAGAGAAATACTCAAAATAATACAGTAGAAAAGTTCTAACATCAACACAGAAAAATACTTAGTCTAATCTTCCTATTTCCCAACTATTTCTAAGAGAAAACACAGTTCTAAAATAAACTTATATAAAGAGCAAAGCAGTGCTGGTGATTTTGGATGTTCTCAAGACAAAATGCTCTGAGCTCTCTGATTCACTCTCTTTAAATTGATGACACAGAGCTGCTTCACATGGCATTATTCTTCACACTTCTCTAGTGTTCCCAGGCTAACAAAAAAGTACAGTTGTGTACACTTGCCATAAATGCAGATGTTCCAGTGTATTCACTGTTGCAGTCATCACATGTGGGTCATCCCTGCCAGGGTAGCCCTCGGCCGGCCCAAATTCCAGAGGCTTAGTATTTCTGTGATGGTTGCTGTCGCTTCAGGACTGACGCAAGGTCGTCAGTAGTATAAAGTAAGGTAGCTGACGCCATTACATCAATTTTTCTTGCCCTAATCTGTCAGGAGCTCCCAAGTAGGAGCCAGGTTCTGGTGGAAGAACCCCACCAGTAGAAAGTAAATACCAATATGTTTCTTGTAAGGAAAGAGAAGAAATAAGGTTGATGGAGGGAGGGAAACCAGGACTGCAACAGTGAATACACTCGAACATCTACATTTATGGTAAGTGTACACAACTGTACTATGTTCTTCGTGTTTCACTGTTGCAGTCATCACATTTGGGTAGATTCCGAAAGCTGAGGAAATGGGTGGAGGCAGTCAAGGAAACTAGGGGCTGGTTAGGATGCCCTGCAAGACTGCAGAGGCAAACCCTGCCCTGGATTTGAAGAAGAGAGGCAGGTGGTAATGTTTGGTTAAAAGTGTGAACAGATGTCCAGGTGGCAGCCTCCAGGATGTCCCTGGTGGGGACTCCTCTGAGGAAAGCTGCAGAGGTGGATGCTGCTCTGGTGGAGTGAGTCCTGACCCCCTTGGGGGAGGCTTTCCATGCTGTTTGTAGCAGAAATGGATGCAATGTGCTATCCATTTGGAAATGGTTTGTTTGGAGATGGCTTTGCCTTCTGCCTCTGTAGCAAAGCTAACCAGCAATTGATCAGACTCTCTGGAGGATTTATTCCTGTCTAGATAAAATCTGAACTGTCTGTGCACCTCTAGAGAGTGCAGGATCCTTTCCCCCTTGGTCTGGGGATTCGGGAAAAGGGTGGGCAAATGAATAAATTGGCTGAGAGCCACACTAGACACCACCTTGGGCATGAAGGATGGGTTAGTCCTGAGGGATACCCTGTCAGCATGGAAGATGATGAAGGGTTTCACAGCCATGAGTGCTTGCAGCTCGGACAGTCTTCTGGCTTAAGTGATGGCCAGAAGGAAAGCTGTCTTCCAGGAGATAAATTTTAGCTCTGCAGAAGAAGCTGGGTCGAAGGGGGGAGGGGGGGCAGGGTGAGCTTTTACAACACAAAGTTAAGGTCCCCAGCTGGGGCTGGTGCTCTTCTGGGTGGCCTCAAGTTGCTAGCCCCTCTTAGGGACTGTTTGATCAAGGGGTGTGAGAAAAGGGGCTGCTCAGTGGAAAAATGAGCAGAGATAGCAGAGGCATGAATTTTAATAGAGGAAAAAGAGAGACCACTGTGTAGTAGGTCAGCTAAGTAATGATGAAAGGGAGGGAGGGCTGTGGCGTATTGGCTCCCTTAGCCTGAATCCAGGTGCAGAACCTTTTCCATTTGTCAGCATAAGACTTTCTAGTGCTAGGGAGTCTGGCCTCACGTATAACACCTAGAACCTGTTTACTGAGATTGGCAGATTGATCAGGGGTTAGGGAATAAGCCAAGCTGCCAAATTGAGTGTCTGCAATTAGGGATGCATCAATTCCTCTTCCCTCTGGGTCAAGTGGTTTGGAATCTGAGGAAGATGCCATGGTGGCAGTGGGGACAGGCTGCGCAGCAAGGGGTACCAGTGCTGGTGAGGCCAGTCTGGAGCTATAAGAATTGCTCATGGGTTTTCCTCCTTTATTTTGAGCAGTACCCTGAGGATGAGAGGTAGTGGAGGAAAGGCATAGACTGATAGATTGACCCAGGAGAAGGACACGACATCCACTTTCCAAGCCATGCAGTGATGCTCCCTGGTGCAGAATTTGCTGAGCTGATGGTTGGTGTGGGGAGGCAAAGAGGTCGACCTTCAGTGTGCCCCATTTCTGAGTTATTACAGTGAAGGTTCTTCTGTTGATGACACTCATGCGGGTCCAGAAGATTTCTGCTTAATTGGTCTGCCAGAGAGTTAAGAGAACCTGGTAGGAATTGTGCTAGCAGGTGGAGTTGCATGGCAGAGGCTGTGTGCCAAAGGGTCATGGCCAGCCTGCATAGAGGGAAGGACTGAGTCCCTCCCTACTTGTTGATATACCACATTACAGTGGTGTTGTCTATTTTGATCAGAAGAGCCCTTGTGGAAAGAAGGGGCTTGAAAGCTATCAAGGCATGATGGACAGCCATCATCTCTTTTTGGTTGATGTGCAGAGGGATTTGCTGTGGGCTCCATTGGCCCTGTATGCACCTGCTGTCCAGGTGTGCACCCCAGGCATAGTCTGATGTGCCTGTGGTGAGGGTATGGGCAGTGGGGGTGGTGAGAAAGGTAGTCCCTTGTTGTGAGAGCATGCTGTTGCCCACCAAAGAAAATCTTTTCTGAGGCAAGGAATTATAGGTATAAGAGTCTCCAGGTCTTGAGAGTGTTGACACCAAAGGCTTTTTAGGTACCACTGAAGTTTCCTCGTATGCAGTCTGGCATATAGAATGAGTAGTATGCAAGATGCCATGAACTCCAGAGCTTGCAGGATCTTCCTTGCAGATAGCTGGGGTCTGGTGGCTACTTGAGAGACTAGGCGACCAGGAAATGTTGCTTTTCTGGTGTAAGGAATGCCATCTAGGATGCTGTGTCCGTGCTTGCTCCCAGGAATATAATCCTTTGCGTGGGCACCTGTTTGGATTTCTTTTTGTTGATTGTATACCCTGGGGAGATTAGTAGGGACTTTATAAAGGCCAGGTGCTTGAGCAGCTTTTCCTGGCTGTCTGCCTGACTTAGACAGTCGTCAAAGTATAGGTAAATCTGGATATTCCTTTGTCTGCAAAAGGCAATGGCTGGAGCCAGACATTTTGTAAAAACTCTGGGAGGAGCAGATAAGCCAAAGCAAAGCACAGAAATCTGAAAGTGCAGAGATCCTGCCCTGAAACGTAGATATTTCCTGCATGATTCCCTGACAGGAATATGGAGGTAGGCCTCTTTTAGATCTAGGGTGGCTAGCCAAGCATCCTTGGAGAGCATGGGTAGCAGCTGCTGGAGGATGAGCATTTTGAATTTTGGGATCACCAGGAAGGTGTTTAGAATGTATAGTTTGAGGATGGGGTGCCAGGTGCCATCTTTTATGGGTACCAGAAAAGGTCTGGAGTAGAAACCTTGGTCTCTCTGTTCTGCAGGAACGTGCTCTATTGCCCTCATAGAGAGTAGGAAAAGGACTTGCTTTTGTGCCTTTGCTCACTGGTTTGGAGATATATCTGGGAACCCTTTTGGGGTAGGAAGGGTGTGGAAAGAAAATCTGTATCCCTGGGGCACTATGTTGAGAACCCAGTGGTCGTTGGTAATGGTGGCCCAGGTGCTTACGTGAAAGGAGAGTTTTCCTCCTAGGGGTAAGTGAAGCTGGGCAGAGGGAGGGGGAGGTGAGTCATTGTGAATTCTTACCATAAGGGGGTGGCTTAGAACTCCCTGGTTTTGAAGTGGAGGTAGTCCACTGCTTAGATCTCTGCATTCCCTGTGGCTTCTGTCTAGGGGGTCTGGTTCCCCGGGGTCTGGGCTGGACTGGCTTAATGGGAGCAGGAAAGGACCAGTGCTTGGTGGGACAATGCCTGCTGAACCTAGGTGGCTGGACCTGTAAGAAATCCTTAACTGTCTGCATAGATTTTGCTTTTTCTTCCATCTTTTTAAGACCTCTTCTGCCTTAGTGTCAAATAAGCTGTCTTTGTGCAAGGGGGCATCCAACAATCTAGATTTGACATGGCCTGGCAAGGGCTGTTCCTTAAGCCATGCATGCCTTCTAATGACAGATCCAGTGACTGTTGCCCTGCAAGAAGATTCTAGGGCATCAAAACCACAGTGCAAAGTGTGTTTAGTTACTTGACTTGCAGAATGCATTAACACTTGTAACTCTTTAGATTCTGCACAAGCAGGAAAGGAAGACATTTTTTGTTTGAAGAGTTCCAGGGTATGTTGCTGAAATTTTAGCATATGGAACTGACAATTTAGTGCCCTGATAGCAAGAGCAGCTGAGGTGTACACTTTTTTACCCCATTTGTCTAGTGTTCAGGAATCCCTATCTGAGGGGGTGGGATTCTTAGCAGAGGTTGCTTTAATCTCTTTAGGCCCTTGAGAAATTACCTCAGGGTCAGCAGTAGGATTTTTAAAAAAAAATTTGTGTGAGTCAGGGACTCTCTATAGTACCTGTCTGGTTTTCTGGGTCTAAGAGGGAGGGTGTCAGGAGTCAAGCTGGATTCCAGGAAAATATCCTCCACAACATTCAGGACTGGGGGGATGGCCAAGGGTATATGCTGTGGAAGATATAAAAATTCCCTGAGTCTCTTTTTAGACTGAGGGTAGTCCTGACTCTCCCATTGTAAATGCTCTCTTAAGGTATGAAGTGTTTCCCCAAAGGAAAAATCCTCTGGAGGAGATGTGGAAGGGATGGAATCCTCTGCATCAGAATCCTCATAAGTAGAGAGGGGTTGCATGTCTTCATATTCAGATGCATCAGAGTCATCTGACTCTTGTTCAGACAAAACTACAAGGGACAGATCTCTTTTCTTTTTGGAGAGGGTAGCTTGGCTTCCCCAGATCAGCATGATAAGGTCTTTCACCATTTTAACCATTTGAGACTGAGGCAAGGAAGCAGGTGCCTGAGATTGGGTCATCGGTTTCCTGGGTATGGTTCGTACCCTGGGCCTAAGAAACTCTGTCGTTTTCGAAAGAATGGTAGTTGCGAAAGAAGATGGTTTGTGTTGAGAGTCAGTAGCGCGCAGCACTTCCTCGGAAGCCGGTGCCTGCTCAGCAGCTCCAGACCCATCCAGGGTAGAGACGGCCACAGGATCCTTAGTTGAAGAAGAGTTTTGCGGCATACTGGACTCTGAAAGGGTCTTGGTAGCGGCCTGCGAATCCACAGAAGCGGGCATCAGGGGCTGCAAAAGTGCCTCACTGAGGACCAGAGAACTGACAACTAGCTTAACGGAAGCATCATTGGTAGGTTTGGACCTGTGTGGTCTGTCTCTGTCTTTATCTTTACGTTTTTTCAGAAGACCTGCTGCTGGATGGCTTACCTAAGCCATATTGGAGTTTGAGGATTGTAAGCGAAAATATCTAGATACAATAAAGGCCTGACAATGGATAGTTCTGGCGTTGAACAAAGCACAGAAGCGACAGCAGGGGACGTCGTGGTCTGGGCCTATACAAGTGACGCAGTAAGAATGAAAGTCTTGGTGTGATATTTGCTTTCCACAGGCGAGACAATTGTTAATTTTTTCTGAAATCGGTTAGTGCAAGAAAAAAGGATCCCCAACGGGGTATTTAGCTTTAGAAGACTTCAGATTCAAATCGGTAGACGAAACTCAGGTAGCGGCCGACTGGCACTCGTGCAAACTGCTTTTCCTTCGGGCTCCATGGCAAGAAAGACTGATGTAATGGCATCGGCTGCCTTACTTCATACTACTGACGACCTGACATCAGTCCTGAAGCGACAGCAACTGACGCAAAAATACTAAGCCTCTAATATTCGGGCTGGCCGAGTGCTACCCTGGCAGGGATAACCCAAATGTGATGACTGCAACAGTGAAACACGAAGAACATCATCAGTACCCACAAGCAGCTGTGGCTCACCTTCAGTCTCACTGCTACAGAGTAGCTCCCTCGCTGAATTAACCACCTCACCAGTCCTGGCTGCAAGTATGTAGTCTGTTTGGGTCTCCCCAGGCTACCAGACCCACATGCTTGTCTCCTAGCCTGACTGCATGTAACTGCATAAACACATGGTACTGCCTCATCCAAATGCTTCCCTATCAGGACATCTGCAGGATGGTAGTTTGGTACCCCTGTTGTCTCAAGACAACCTACTATTGGCATTTTGTCTTTCCCACTTACTGTCTCTCTCAACTTTTGTTCCCCACCTTGCCTCCATGGACATCTGTATGCCACATGGCCCCACTGGTTGCATTCAAAACATTTAACCCTAGGTCCTGGGCGTGTACCTATACTAGTGGCTTCCCCTGCTACTGGCAAATTCTGTAGGGGCAGTCTATGCTGCCCACCATGGGTTCCTTTAAACCCATGAGCAGTACTGGGGGTCCCCTTCCTGTGCAGGGATGCGTATAGGTCTGCCTTCTTCCCCAATTCATCTGAAGTAGCACATTGTCTATCAGCTAACCAGATCCTCATATCCTCATGCAAAGTGCTAAAGGCTTGTTCCCTCACCAAAAGGTCTGCCAGACCTTCAAACGTGGTGACCTGACATCCACTCACCCAGCTATGAAAATAAGTGCTCAGTTCAGCAACATATTCACACACACTTTCATCTGCCATGCGGCTATGCTCATGAACCTTTTTCTTATACATTTCAGGTGTTAGCTTAAAACATTCTAAGAAGTTATTCTTAACAGCAGTATAATCAAAATATTCACAATCAGCAAGTTTAGACAATACAGTTACAGCTTTACCATGGAGTAAGGGGGTCAGGAAATGTACCCAGAGCCTATGGTCAACATCATACTGTTTACATACCCTCTCAAACATATGAATGAAACTATCAAAATTATCCCCCTCTTTAAACTGCGGAAGAAATTTACTGACCTTTTGTGCTTCTGGGGTCCAGTTACTCCCTTCCCCATTACCTCCATGACTCTGGCGAAGAGTCAGCATTTCCTTCTCATGCTGCCTCTGCCTCTACTTTTCCTCAGCTTCCATGCATAGCAGTTTCTCATTCTCCTCAGCCTGCAGACATCTCAAGTCTCTCAGCTGCTTCTATTTCCAAATGGCTAGCATCCAACTCAAGTCTCTTTATCTCCAGAAAGACTTTTAAGTCCTCTGCAGAAAGGTTGAGCTGTCCATTCTCTGAGGGTGGTACATCTCCACTGCCAGTTTGATCATCCTCCTGGTTGCTGTTTTTTGATGCAGCTGTGACCAAAGCTGCAATTATGTCTTCCTTAGTCAGGTTTCCATGCACCAGTCCCCTAGCCTGGTCTATCTCAGCCAGCTGGCTCCTTGTCAGCTTTCCGTACTCCTCTGCTGACATGCTGCCTGCTCTCCATGACTAACTAAGCTAACAAAAGAAATAAAATAATTGTGATCTGAACTCTGAGAATTCATTGTGTGGCTGATTTAGAGTACAAAACACAGGAATTCACTCTACCCACACCACTACAAGCCAGTTAGTATTTGCCAACCAATTAATATGTGGTGTGGATATCCCACAACTGCCAAACAATTAACATGTGACGCCCTTGCACTGACCCAGCAATCAAGGAGCCTCAATCCTCACCACCAACACTAGTGAGGTGCGTCCATATAGGGAAAGGATAATAAATACACACACAGTACGGTACAATTTCCCTTAAGAGCACAAAGTGATCACAGTCAGTCTGGGGCTGGTTTCTCCTTTTCCTCCCAGGTCCCCAATCAGACTCCTCACTGGCACAGCTAAAGGATCCAGATCTCAGCCTAGTGGGCAAGCTAAAACCTCCAGCACCCTCTCTGTCCAACCAGTGCTTTGTGTCCCTGCCCAAGTAGCTGACACACATACACTTTGAGATAAGAGTTATATACAACTACACAGATACTCCAGAGGAAGACTGGCAGAGGTTCTCCAGCTGTGCCCCTTTTCTGCCCAGTCTAAAAGTTAGTACCAGCTGCCACCACCCACTAATATCAGCTACTCAAAAGCCCTTCAGAAAGGGTGTCCAGTTATTACTGTGCAATGTTATTATCCAAATGGTAAGTGTGACTGAACAGTCAAGGCTTATTAGAGTGACTTGGTACAGTATCACTATATACCTGCAATGTACTCTAGAGCTTAAATTAACTCTACATAAAACAGCACAGTTAAAAAGTTTAAAAATATTTAATACTAAATAATAAAAACACAAGACAATATTTCTTACTACACAGTGTTAGCCAAGAGTTCAGAGATCACAGAGAAATACTTAAAATAATACAGTAGAAAAGTTCTAACATCAACACAGAAAAACACTTAGTCTAATCCTCCTAATTCCTAGCTATTTCTAAGAGAAAACACAGTTCTAAAATAAACTTACATAAAGACAAAATGCTCTGAGCTTTCTGATTCTCTCTCTTTAAATTGATAACACAGAGCTGCTTTACATGACATCATTCTTCACACTTTTCTGGTATTCCCAGGCTAACAGAAACTACATTTACATTATTTACACCTGGTCAGAAACCAGAGCAATAAAGGACATCTACACATGCAAATTCTAGCCATTAACTCTGGTCTTAAAACAATAGGCAGGATACCTCCCTCTAGACATATCAGCTCTGAATTTTGACATCAAAGACAGTCATAAAATGCTTAACTTAGCTTTCTTACAGCAGAGTCCACTGTTGTTACATTTTTGCAGTTCAATATCCAATGCAGTCTTTTCACATTTAAGAGAACAAGCCTGTGGCTTACATTAATATTTACAAATGACAGAATTATCTACAAAATTCGATCTGGCTAGGCTGGCAGCCTTTACCTATCTTCACAATGCAGTACAGAAAACTACCTAGAGGATGTCTTGAAAGTAGGACACCACTGACTTCAAATATCTTCTGTTGCTCTTTGGCCACATCTGGTGCTGCCACCTGCTGGTGAGAAACACAACTGATTGCCAGGATTATCATGATCACCAAGTTACCCAAGGACAGAAACCACTGCCCAGAACATGTTTCAAAAGGAGCTAATGAGATGAGAAACTGCCTCACTTCGAATAATATTCTCTTCATAAAAAGGTAAGCAGAAGAATATACAATCACTAAAATGAGTAAAGTATACACATAAGTGTGTGTGAAGTTTTTAAAGTTCATTTTAATAAGGATATTAAGTGCCACTTTCGGCTGAAGATAACACAGCTTTATATTCAGTTACCTGTAACCTGCAAAAATTACTGAAAGTTCCTTTGTAAAATTCTAAATGATGCAGCTTTACTTTTGTAAAGACATGTCTATATGCCACAGGATAGTGAAGTGAGAATAGTGATTAAGAGACATTCACTGACAACATGGATGAAAATGTGATACCCTCTCAGAAATACTGAGACAGCAAAGGGAAAGTCGCTGCACTGGAAAACCTAGGATTTGCTGCCTAAACACCAAAAGAATACATTGCTAATCCCAAGCAAAATCCTTTTCAGTTAAAGTTAAAATAGTAACATACAAGGATTGTGTGTTATGGCTAACGAGCATGCACAACTTAACATAATCAATAAATCAGGAGGGAGGGAGGTTCATGTTTCATAATCAGTGTATATTATACTCTTAACATAATCTACCATGGACAGCACCAATAATGACATAGGGCAACTAAATGATGGCAATAACAGAAACTATTTTAGAAGCAATCTAAAATAGCATTTTACACAATTATATACAATACACTGAGCTACGAAGCATTTCCACCATACCAGAATAATAAAATGCTTTTCCAGTTAAGTGTTATAATTAAGCTTCTGTACTGCACACTGCTATAACTTTTACAAGTCTATTACCATTCTGACACCACCACTGACTATGACAGCCTGCCCCACATTTACTGTCTATTAAAGGGTGTGTGAGCTGTAGCATCAAAGCTAGTCCCATAAAATAATTCATGTAATTGCAGACAATGTAATTAATTTAAAAAGCAACTACCTTGCCATCCAGACTTTGCGCAGCTCCTGTCTCTGAGTGAGAAATGGCAGTAGGCAGTTTATGACTTCCTGCTTTCTTTCTGTTGGCAATTCCTCATTTTTGATTTCACAGAGTGCCAAGTTTGTCTAAAAAATTATAAGCAAGACACAGGCAATGCAGCGTAAAATTAATAAAAAGCCCATAAGAAAATAAGGACAGCAAATCAATGACTTCTATATTACTGTTCTGCGATTGACAAAATCAATATGGTAAATGATGGTTAAAAACGGGCAACATATATATGGTATTTAATCAATGTAAGGAGCACACAAGGCGACCCTTAGAGCGCAGATGCCTTCAGTAACACATTCCACACTGCTGTGCTTCTCTATTCATCTTTTACGCAGCATTCAGCGACTGAAAATAAAACCTGAAACTATTATCTCTCCTACAATTATACTTGCATTCAGGCATTCTTAGTTTTTTTCTACACCACATATTGTTCCAGCTGTTGTTTCATATAATATAATGAGCATTTTGCTGTAATCTATGGTCAACCATTTATGACACAGATTAAACATTTTTTCCCTAACTTACAGCTGCTACATCAAGAATCAAATTCATCAAGGCTACATACAAAGTTAGAACTGAGAAGAATTTATAAATGTGAAAATTTAAGATAACTACAATATGCATAATGTGTAGAAATGCTTCAAGAAAGCGATGCTGTCTAGTTCACAGCAAAGGCACACATCTTTTGTGAGTAGTTACTTTTTATCTTGTGGAAGACAATGGTAGAGGTTTTGAGTTGCAATCAGATATATAAATGAATCAAGAAAAAGTTCCTAAATATGTAAGGCAGTTGGAGGGGGGCTTAGGATCTAAGATTTTACATGTACATAACATGGGGTTCTTTCTAGCAGCAGTTTTATACAAAGCTTGGTAACTGGAACAAATTTTCAAAAACTGCAGTACACACCACGCAGTAACAGAGGCTGCATTAGGCAAAATCACATTCACAACACAGTGACAGAAACCTGTTTACAAACTATTAAATATTTACTTATTAATTTCTGTTCACTTTACTAGATACTAATATCAGTGTTTACCGCAGAGGCTTAAGACAATGACCTGTACCTTGTGGTCCAGGGTTTAAGTCACTCAGTTTTCACCTGCAAAATGTGCGACTCCAATCAAGTCACTTAACCAGGCAGTACTGCCAGGGCAACAGTGAAAAGATGGAATTATGTCAAGTAAAATAACCTGGTTAACACATTAAAATTTTAAACAAATGGGCAGGAACATGGTTTCTCTTAATGTGCAACCTAAGCCTAACAAAGAACCACTATATGAAGTATTAATACAATATAGATAAAAATATAACACTGTGACAAAGTGCCAGCACAGCTATCTGGAATTTTGTAAAAAAATATATGTCATTTGTGAACATCAACATGATTTATATAAGATGTTTGTGTTACAAATTTATTACAACTGTATGTCATGTGTATATCAAACTGCTGGTACAGAAGTGTGTGTTGAAAAGGTTTTAGCAAAGTGTTGTTTGAAATGTAAACACAATGTGCCCCACTGGAATAGAACAGAAATGTATATGCACTATTGTAACTGTTTAAATGTGTAGATTTTAAGAACGTAAACTGGAATACAGGAGGTTAACTTCAGAAAAACAACTGAAATTAAATTACTTTATGGCTACACAACAAAAGATTGTATCTTTCAGTTTTCATTGCAGCTACAGACAGTGTGCTGAGAAGCCTTCTGTACTGCCTTTGGAGTGAACTAATTACTACCTCTGAAACCATGAAGGAATGCAATTACTTTATGAATTCCAGCATCTGCCAAAGATCTGAGGTCTATGTATTTTCACAGGTAGATGCTAAATACTGCCAGCTTCCAGCGGGGAGGGGGGGTTCACCTGGAATAGAGTCAGATGACAAGAAATTATGTCATTCTGCAAACTATCCCAGCAGTAATATTTGGGATATTAATTTGATAACTCTCTGAGAGGGGCATTCTGTATTCTGTCTTGGACCTGGCAACAAGAAGACCCATTCACCATACATCTGCCTTGCTCCAATAAAGTAAGTTAACTAAGATATAGTAATTTTCTTAGATTCAGTCAGGAATATTGTAAAGCTTAGCTTAGATGTTTTTCTTTATTTATTTGAGACTGTCCTGCAATGTTGTTTTAAATATTTCCTGTGGTTTTGAACTCTGATGTCAGTGTGAATATATACTAAGTATTTTCTTGTTCTTTTATTATTTATTACTAAATGTGGATGATCTGTCTAGAGATATTTAAATTTTGAGAGTACCTGCATATTTATGTGGTAGCACCGTGTGGGACACTCAGAATAGCCTTCCTCTTAGTCAAACTACCATATGTATTAATATTAATATTACACAGTAAGATTGGACACCCTTTGTTAAGGACCTTAAAGTAGCTGATAAGGAGTTGGCTGGTGGCAGTAATAACTACATTACAGCCTGGGCAAAAGGAGGCATAGCTAGTA
>NC_056742.1:468591855-468664355 GCF_019279795.1 Protopterus annectens
TACTACTAGATCATGGAGAGCTGATGATCGGCAGGCTGCAAGGAGCCAAAAAGAATGCAGGTGCATTTTTGTCATTTGATCAAAGAAAACGGGTTAGTGCCCCCACAGTAAAGACCACAACAAAAACAGATTTGTCTTCACAAGAAGTAACTGTTAATAAAACATTCCTCATGGTTTCACAACATGTCAGAATAAGCTTTAATATATGAGCCTGACAATTTAAGATTCTAAAATTTTAAGTTGCAGAAGTATACACTTTCTCCCCATACCAATCAATAATTTTCAATCCTTATTAAAAAGAGTAGGATTGGAATTAACCAAGTGCTTAGCAGCACTTTAAGCGACTAAGGAACATTATACATTCCATTTGCCTTTTACGGACAGCTGGCTATCAGGAAAATTGCAGGCAGTAAGACACACATCCTGTAAAGCAGACAGGACAGGAGGAATGGGTGTAGGTTCTGGAAAATCCTTCTGTAACAACTCATAGTATTTTTGACGGACTGAGAAACCTCAGTGTTCTCACACTAAAAATACTGGGACACTCTCTCAATAGTCTCAGAAAAACAGATCCCCCATAGGAAGAATCAGAAAAGTGAGCTTTCCTCTGAGTTGAATCAGAAATCTGAGAACAAAACCCTGAATCCATCCCTGCATCTTCCTTCTCAGATTCAGAATCTTGAATCTCTTTTGGAAAAGAGGAATCCTTCTCTCTTTTACTAGAAACTACTCTACAAGAAGGATAAATAGCCTGAATCAAACCCTGTGCCAGTTCCACTAAACTACCCTTATCCAAAGTAATTTCCAGGGGACTAGATACATGCTTTGTTTTCTGTTTCTATTTGATGGAAAAAAAATGGGGGCCAGCTGTATTACTAATGGCACCCTCTGCTTCCCCAGAGATAGGCACAACATTCTGACACAACAGGGAAACCTTCCCTGTTCTCTTTACCAGGACCAACAAGAGTGGTACTCCTTTGCCCACTGACGGGGACCCCAACAGCCGCAGACAGCAAGGATAACCCCAAGCCATAGTGGCTGTAGGTGCTACACCAGAGGGATCCAAGGTGAAAGATGAGTGGTCTGAGGTACAAAAAAAGTCAAGACTTCTAAAATGCCAAAAATTTGAGGTACAACAAATGACCACTGCACAGTCACCCATGGTCAAGCCGAAAATGGTGCCTCTATCCTGGGGGAAAAAAGCAACAATGCCAGTAAAACTCTTAGTCCACAAATGTTACTATTTTTTTTTGACAGAAAAAAAAACATAGTAAAAAGCACTTTCAAACACCATGGTAGCCCCACAACGTTAAAATAAATACAATTTCTCCAAAGAAAATATTTTAAAAGTTAGATAACACTATTTTTAAACGGAAAGAAATGAGTGCTCTGTTTAAAAGTACGTTACAGTCTCAAGACACTCTGTTAGAACACAACACTCCCAGCTTTAAAATAACTTCCCTGAAGAGGAAACTAATAAAATATCAGTAAAAAAGAAGAAAATGGAAGTTTTTTCCCCACAAAGTGTACTTATCTGCCAAGCCAAGGAAAACACAAACCGATTGCCGGTCTTCTGAAACCTCAGATGTGTGTACTCCTTGACGGCAGTAAAGTTCTGAAGGTTTTCGCACCCAGTCTTTTAGTCAGCTCAGGCTTCTTGACAGTCTGGGCACATAGAAGGTGCCCTGAAGCTTTGGAAGGTGGCTATACCCTTAGTAGGATATAACCCATATAGCTAAGGCTACTGCAGTACTGATCAATATGAAGAACATGCCTTCATTTCATACAGTCATAACCATATATAAACAAAGCATATTTGTATTTTGGCTTAAATTAAACGCAAACATACTCACTAGAAATAATCAACGGCTACAGTAACACCTGAAATTTCATATTTCTTAAATCTTTAAATGGGGAGTTATATACCTTGTTCTGATACCTGAGAAATACAACAGCAAAGACATGCCTGTAACAGCACTACAAGGAAATTAAATCGTCAGATAAAATATGAATCCGAGGAAAGGGTAGCTAAACATTTCACAACATTTAGGAGAAGAAGACAGGATATGATGGTTCAAGAATAAAAAAGACAAGCAGTTGTAAATGGAAACAAGATGCAAATATCAAGTTTTCTCAATACAAAGCACATTTTCTTTCCTTGCATTTCTATGCTAAAATATCAATAAAGTATAATTTAAAGGCAGCTATGGAAAAACCTGCAAGAACAAGTTTTGATTGTGGCTTGATTTTCTATGTGAGACTAATGTCCCCGCATCCTCTACTGATGGGTAACAACTAACAAGCACTCAAAAACTGGTTCCTCCCAAAAATGGCATGGGATTCTATTCCCCCATCCAAACCTGCTTCTTTTCATAATGTACTCCACATCCGCACAATATGACATCATCCTGCGCTTTTCCTATTCAACAGTCTCCTCTCTCCAATGATAAGGAAAGTACCTCGAATCAGTGATTTAGCATTGTCTTGATACAGTGTCAGTAAATTATTTTCAGTGACTCCCTTTGACTTTTGTTTGTTACTCTTTCCTAAACATTATGGTCCACTTCTTGTTTCGGCAAAATCACTAGGTAAATTATTTGCTTTTGTAAAAGGATATGGTGTGATGTGTTATTAAAAGATATGTTAAAAGTGGTTGAATTGAGACTGGCTCACCATATTTAAATATCAGTAGAAAATTAACATCACCAGATTAAGGGCATTACAGTTACTTATTTTATTTTATTTATTTATTTATTTGTTGTTTTTGTTTACCAGGAAAGTCTGACTAGGCTAAGTAGCCTCTTTTTAGTGGAGGTCCAGGGAGAAAAGCTTCGAAAAAGACATTACAGAGCATGATATTAACAAAAGACCGTAGTAAATTACAACAGTTCAAGTACAGCAGATTGTTATACACAGATTACGGTTCACCATAATTGTTTCAGGAGCTTTTGGGGGGGGGGGGTTCCCCACAACTCCATAGAAGGGGAAAAACTACGAAACCATTGCTAAAATTAAGAAAATCTATGGTTACCATGTCTCGGTGAATGAACAGGCAGATTTTTATTAAAGTTCTACTGGGCCATCTACTGCTGACCAAATGGATGTTTCATCATCAGTCATATGACAAACACAATGTTTGTACAGACTGCAGATGTCTTGCTTGCAGCTGACAGAAGGGTGTTCTGGACGTTCAGAAGACATTTAGAGCATCATCTGAAGGAGACAAAGACAGGATGACGCTTGGCATTAGAAGATGCTCTCCAATAGAAATGAGCAGGAAGCTCTGAAATGCTAAGTAATACTTTATGTGAGAAAGGTAGAAGAAAAAACAAGCATTTGTGGTGGGAAGATGCACATTGTAACACTGGCAAGTTCAAAAACATACTTCAGTCCGTTAACATTACTGAAATCTGTATGAGAAGTACAGAAATTCAGAAAGCAGAAAATACTATGAATGACAACCAAATGAATTCAGTGAAAAGCCAAGTAAATAGATTATGTCGAGTAATTTACACTGACCAAGAAACAGCTACTTCACACCATAAACTGAAAGCCATTTTTCATTTTTTTTACAGGAATGTCAACATGTTAGCACGACAGATAATGGAATAAGTCTGTCTGAAGATGGTGTCATAAAGCAGAGTTTATTAAAGCTTGGTGGGGAGAGGTTATAGAACCAAGAAACAACCCTTTCAGTCTGAGACTGCCACAAGCTCAAACTATTTGCCTTTGAAACATGGCAACCAAAGAGTTGATGACTAATTACGAGAGCTGTTAAGTCGTGTAAGTGACTCTGTAATGTTTGTTTATCAATGAAAAGCTTTTAGACTGTTATGCTTATGATGTACTGTTTTAAGGAAATAGCAACTGACAAAATGCACTATGTGCCTCAATCAATGGGTCCCGCACACAGAACTCTGCCATTACTGCAAGAGAACCCACAAGACAGAATGACTTACAAAAGGGTTGCTGGCTCAGTCAACCATGAAGTTATCAATCCCTTACAGTTCTGCACTTCAGGAAAGAGACAACATCAGAGGTTAAATATGATTTAATATGAGAGTTATCAAGTTTGAACAACAAAAAATCAAGGTACTTGCATAATTTACAAATATAAGCAATGAAACTGTTACTAAAACCCTGTAATAGCATAGATCAGCTAAGGTTAGTAACCATCTGACATATTACAGTGGTTCAGAGTTTCTTTTTATACAGTTTCTTCCATCTCTAATGCTTAGATGGCCTTCTCATTTCCATGAGAAAGAGGAAAAGTACCAAGGTGATAATGCAAAAAATGTCATCCCCAACAGATTAAGAATATGTCATCATTTTCTTATTTTAACAGTCTTTCCTTGTCTTCTTGTCTCCCATTTGTCCACTATTTTTGTTCTATGTCACGCTTACATTCATAAGTAAGTATCAAGCTAGCTGCCCTTGTGGTCAATTTTAAGCCTAGCCAATTTCTCTTTTTGTGCTCTGAATAACCAATCCTGGTTGGTTACAGCTTGGTCTTACCAATCCCATGGTCGATAATTATGTATTACCCCTAATGAGAATAAATGAAATATTACTATAAATAATCTGAAGGGACCATGCATGGGATAAAGCATTTAGGAGCTGCATCTGTCCATTACTAGTAAAGGAGGCAGTCCTGGGGTCAATTTTCTGTTTCACATACTTAGATTTAAGTTGAGCTTGAAAAAATATACGGATCAACTTTGTTTTATATAAATGGGAAGTCTGTTCCATAGCAGCTGTATCATCTACGAAATATACCTTTCCTTCCAAACCATTCTGTTGATGTTGCAGAACAGATTTTGATACCTACACTGAGAATTTCTGATGCCATTTGACTTACTTGTTTATGCCTTTCGGCTTTTCCCAGTTAGGGGTCGCCACAGCGGAACTCCGGTCCGCTAATGATTGGCAGTAGATTTTTACGTACTGGCTTGCCAGGCCTAACGCACAACCTTCAACGAAGAAAGGCCCATTCACGCATGTCGCTACACAGAAGGCGCTCTAACTGAGAATCAAACGGGCAACGTCTAACTGTGAGGCGACAACGCTACCGCAGCACCACCACCGCAGTGCAGTATATCCATCAGTAATGGGTCGGAGAGTACCTTGTATGCCAGACCCAGATCACCTGTTAGCAGTCTGCAGGACACAGAGTATAATGACAAGGCTTTGAGTTGGCCCATGTAGGACATGTTTAGGCCTTGTACCCTTTTAGAAAGGTATCTCTGTGGGTGTTCCAGATGTTGCAGGTGTCTAGACAGATACATGCCAAAGAAGGCATTATATTCAAAGAAAGGCCTAATTAAGGCTGAATAAAGGGGGTCAATGACACCCCTAGATCTAGAAATAATCCCCTTTTAATAAGCTGTGCAGTATAGAAGGATGTTCCTACAACAACATGGACATGTTGGCCAGAAGTTATAGGTTCATAGGTTCATACTAGGCTACCTGCCCTAGGGCATTTATAAGCCTAGCCAGAGTGTGTTTGGCTTTCACCACCCATTTTAAATTAATTTTGCTATGCCCTTTTTCGAGGTTAGTATACTGTGCCTCTGTCTAACAGTGACACAGAAGTGATACCCAGGGTAAACCTATGATCTCCCATCCACTCATCAAGATTCCTCTTGAAGAGAGCCAATGAGGGACTCTGCCTAACCTGGACTGGGATTTTATTCCAGAGTGAAGAGAGCCTCTGGGTTATGAATATGTCCCTCCAGCATGTCCTATTTATTTCAGTGCTGAGGTTCAAGTCTCTCGAGCGTGTAGCTCGATGGGATTTGGATTTTCTGAGGTGCAGCATGTCCATTAATTCTGGGTTGGACATGGCTTTATACGTCAGGCACAGATCGCCTCTGAGCAGGCGGTATGCCACTGAGTAGAGCTGGAGTTTCTTTAACCGGGCAGCATATGGCATCTGTTTGAGCCCTATGATCCTCTTGGTGAGGTACTTTTGGGGTCTTTCCATTTGCTGCAGGTGTCTGGTAAGGTACATCCCGAAAGGGGCATTGTACTCAATTATGGGCCTGATGAGGGATGAGTAAAGAAGCACGATGACCTCCCCTGATCTAGATGTGAATCCCTTCATGATTAGGTGGGCTATATAAAATGTTTTTCTAACCACTTTGGCCACGTGGTTGTCAAATGAGAGATTGCTATCAACTTGGGTCCCCAGGTCCCTAATTACTTCTTCTGTACTTAATGGATTACCACCTATGTGGTAATTTGTGGGCACTTTGTTTTTGCCAAAGGGATGACTATACACTTTTGGCATTTAGCTTGAGGCCATGGCTCTGGCACCAGTTGTCTGTTTCTATGAGGCCCTTTTGGAGGATGCTTGTGTCAGCTGGAGAGTCGATTATGGCGCCCAGTTTGCAGTCATCTGGGAACTTAGTCAGCCACAGTCCTTCCGTGTTGGCCTGTACCTCCGAGAAATATATACCGAACAAGAGAGGTCCCAGGACTGAGCCTTGTGGGACACCACTTGTAACTGGTTTGGAGTCTGACATGGCTCCAGCAATTCTAACCATATGGGTTCTGTCCTTGAACCAGTTTGCAACCCATCTAGTGACATAGGGGTTTATATTTAAGCTGGTGAGCTTATCTATAATGCCCGAGTGGGGTATTGTATCGAAGGCTTTTGCAAGGTCCAGGTAGGCTGTGTGGACCATGTTCCCCTCGTCAATGGCCTTGGTGACTGTTTCAAAGAAATCAACCAGGTTTAAGAGGCAGGAGCTGCCCTTAACAAAGCCGAACTGGGTAGGATCCAGTGTCTGTAGGTCCCCAATATCTTTATTTATGAGGTCCATGATGATCCTTTCCATAGCTTTGCAGACCAAGCTAGTCAGGCTTATGGGGCGATAGTTTCAAGGATCCGTTGAGGCACCACCTTTGTGGAGAGGGACAACTGTTGCTGTACGCCACTCTTTAGGTTACTGTCCATATAATCCAACTGTCAAACAAACTGTAGAACCTCAAAGCACAGCACAACACAACCAATGCAGGGTCCAAAAAACTTTATTTCACAAAGGTTTAGCGCTTTCTTTCCTCCTGTAGGGACATCCTCAGAACAATGCATCAAATCCCACCCAGCCTTTATATAATGAGCACCCATTAACTAAGTAGATAATTGACAGTAAACTAGTCAATAACTATTAAAGCTATCCACTAAAAGTGCATACATAAATACATTAATACAAATGTTAAAAACACTAAAATACTTTAACCTACAATATTATTAAACTTTAAGAGACATGTAATGGCAGTAGTTACATTTATTCCTGGAAACTTAGTGGCATTTAGCCGTAACTGCCATTTAAGTTCATATATATCCAGTACAAGGTCTATAATTCTACCCTGGACATCTTTGGTTACCTGCTGTATAACCGAGAATTTAAATTTATGGTCCCTATGTGAATGGATATGTCTACTTAGTGCATTGGCTAGCTTGCCATGCCTAATATCTAGAAGATGTTCAGCTATCCTATTTTTAAATTGCCTGCACGTTTTTCCTACATAAAAAACAGGACATGATTGGCACTTGGCCACATATACCACATTTTGACAATTGCAGTTGAAGTGACCATCAATATATAAAGGGGTACTATTCAATCTATACCGTTCTGTAGTTTCTAAAATATGTGAACAAAACTAACACATATTACATTTAAAATTCCTCTTAATCCTATGTTAATGTCCACCCAACCTATAAGTACCAGCTTCCAGTATATTTTTCAGAGATCGGTCCTTCTTAAATACCACCTTGGGCAGGGGCTCCACTTTATTCCCTATATTGTTATCACTTTTCAAGACTTTCCAATTCTTGAGAACAATATCCACAACTTTAGACGCATCCAAATTAAAGGTGGTAATGAAGCTAGTTGAATAATTATTTATTTTCCTAACTTCCCTGGACTGCATACTAAATTTCCATCCCTTACCATTTGCTAGTAAAAGTTGGTAAACTCCAGATTCACACTTGACAATTATCTCCTGCTGGATTTTATTTAACAGGTCAGTGGGGTACCCTCTCTTTAAAAATAACTGCTTAATAAATAATAGTTCATCCAAAAACTCTTTGTCCATAGTAACCATATGGGCAGCCCACACCATCTGCCGTTTGACTATGGATTTGTTTATGACGACCAGGATGCCAGCTATTAAATTCCAAATAGGAATTGGAGAAGGTTGGTTTCCTATAGATGGTTGATGTTAATTTTTTTTATCAGCTTTATTATAACTCAAATCCACATCCAGATATGTAATATGTGTGTCACTATAGTTGTGAGTGAACTTCAAAAACTCTTCTGAATTGTTCACATATTTAAGAAAAAATTGGGAGTTCAACCTCCGTTCCTTTCCAAATGATAAACAAATCATCCAAAAAACGAGTATAGTATAACATTTTACTATAGAAAGGACCATCTATTATGTGTACCTGCTCCTAATATGACATGACATAGTTTGAAAATACTGGGGGGCACGCTGCCCCCATTGCCACACCTGTTGTTTGTTTGTAGTACTGTCCTTCAAAGTATATAAAATTATTTTTAAGTACCACCTCATTAACAAAACAAACTTGTTTATCTCATCCTGGTCAAAAAGACCAGTTTTCAAGAGTTGATTTTCGAGCCACTCACATCTTTTTTGGTGCGGAATCACAGAAAATAGGTTACACACATCAGTGGTGACCATAATAATGTCACCAATGATTTAACTTTGTCCAGACCTTCCAAAAATTACCAAGAGTCCTTAGTAATGTATGTAAATACTTTTAATCCCCCTCTGAAGATGAAAATCTAAAAATTTTCTTATGAAGTGGGTCTTGGATCTTTTCCCATCCACTACTGGTCTAAATTTGTTATTACTATGTCCTTTATGGATTTTGGGAATGCTGAATATATTTGATATAATTGGAAATTTATTTATCATATAGGCATATTCATCCTCTCTAATCTGCCCTTGCTTTTCAACCAGGGTTAAAAATTTAAAGGGTTTGAGAAAGACTTATTAGTATTTAAGAAACCTCAGATGGAAACAGCATATCTTGAAAGGAATATTTAGTTGGGGCAAATACCTAGGGGGCTGCGAGTGTGGAGATACCCCAATGGAGTAAAAGGAAATACTGAGCTACTTAAAGAATTACACAAGTTATTTGACCATACAGGTATTGAACTGCTTAAATTAATGGTCAAATATAATATACAAGCTATGGACAAACTTTCTAAGGACTTAGATGAAAAAAACAGATTGATCCAGGCAGATTTGGCATTTGCCCAACATAAGACAAATTATAGTAATGTGTTTTCAACTGTAGATAACATTTGTGCCACTATTTTCATAAGAAAAATGAATAAATTGAAAAGGGATATCTATGACTATGCCAAAGACAAAGTTTATCCTCTTTCAGGTGTTTCCCAGGCTAATGAAGATGAAAGAACCAATGGTGATGTACGGAGCGATGACGGGATGGTGTCAGATGCCAGAGCTGATAAACAGCATCAACGAAACTATCAACAGTTCCAAAAACCAGGGAGGTGAAGGAGTCAGAAGATCTGAAAGATTAAAAGGTAGAGACCAGCAATTTCATTTCTCGGGGAGCAACTACAGGGATTTTGCTGCCCAGGGTGTGAGGCCAAAAACTAGGAGTAGGAGTCAGAGGTGGAATAACTAGTTAAGAAGGCAGGCTTCACCATTTAAACATGTAAGTGTTTATAATGACACCAATTAAATCATTAACGGGCATGAACAATATAAAAAAAGTTTAGATAATGCTAGATTAGATACAGTGAATGAGATTAGTAATGTTTCATCTTTTTGTATGAATGCCTCGGTTTTTGTATGTACCGAGGCTAATATACAAGATTCTGTGCCCATTTTTTCTGTCGGACTTTGCAGTAACATGAATCAACAAGTCCCTGAAAATAGTGAAATTGGTATATTCAACGAAGCTGTGAATGGTCCGTTTTCTTTTGTTTTGAATCATTCAGTTTATGCAGAGCAATCTAATAGTGACTTGGCATCTCAAATTAATGGTGGTATTAACTCTAATGAAGCACCGCAAATTGGTGCTATGTCCTGTCCTCACGGCATGAGCCAGGAATATAAAATCACCATCAGATGTCTTATGGATTAAATTTTGTCCTGTTTATGATAGTATGGGTTTTAATGAAAACAGCAATTATGTCTCAAATATTTTTATGAAGTAGATGCATCAAATAGAGTGGATGCTAATGCATCGGAAGGTCTAAATGTTAACAGAACTCACTGTTTGAGTAATGTTAACACATCTATGGTTTTGAGTTTTATTGGTGATGGTATTGAAGTAAATACAACACAAGATACTGCGTTTTTTTTAAATGACTCATTGTTATCAGTTTATTCAATTATGGCAGATACAGAATCTACTAATGGTAGTGATTCTAGTGTTGATACTAAAAAGTTGTGTGTATTTGGCTCATGCTGATAAACTTAATATGGTTTTGAGACCCGCAAAATTTTGTGGAATGGCCAATGATAATGTTGATTCAACCTCAAATGAAGTTAGTAGTTCTATTAGTCATGTTGACACAACTAATAAGTTAAGGAGTAACACTGAACAGGATTTTGATGTTTTTAGTGTTTTTAATGCATATGTACATGACAACATAAATCTGCAGGAAATATCTAATAATGTTGGCTTCACAGTAGATGAAACGCTAAATATTTTTGAACCTAAAGTAATTTTAAATGATGTCCAGGATTTTAAGGTCTATAATTATTCTACTAAAGATACAGGGGTTAAACATGCCAATCTTTTAGCTAAGGGGTTTACCTATGTACCTAGTCAGAGGGGAAGTATAGCTGACAGTTTAATTGAAGTATTTTACTCGTAAGCTTAATCTGAAAATGTGGTTTAATGATACTGATGCCAATGTAGATACACAGATAAACAGGCTTAACAAACCAAGTATTTTAATCCCCCCATGAATAGCCAAGTCAAAACATATGAAAAAATTTGTGAAAATGAGATTAGGCAAAAATTTAAACAGAGTATGCCTCTAACCTTACTAGTGATGAATGGATTTTGTTAAAACGGTTGGCAGAGGACTTAAATATCCATGTCATGAAGTGAGACAAAGGAAGTCGTGTTATTATGGATAGGCGTGACTATTTGAATGGGATGAATATTATATAAACAGATGGTACTTACGAAGAGGTTTCCCTTAATGAGATACATATAGCACATAAAAAAATAGACTTACTTCTTGAAGACATGGTACATCAAGGGCAAATTAGAGAGGATGAATATGCCTACATGATAAATAAATTTTCAATGATATCAAATATAGTCGGCATTCCCAAAATCCATAAAGGACTCAGTAATCCCAAATTTAGACCAATAGTGGATGAGAAAAGATCCAAGACCCACTTCATAAGCAAATCTTTAGATTTTCATCTTCAGAGGGGATTAAAAGTATTTACATACATTACTAAGGACTCTTGGCAATTTTTGGAAGGTCTGGACAAAGTTAAAATCAATGGTGACATTATTATGGTCACCATTGATGTGTGTAACCTATTTTCTGTGATTCCGCACCAAAAAGGATGTGAGTGGCTCAAAAATCAACTCTTGAAAATTGGTCTTTTTGACCAGGATGAGATAAACAAGTTTGTTTTAATGAGGTGGTACTTAAAAATAATTTTATATACTTTGAAGGACAGTACTACCAACAAACAACAGGTGTGGCAATGGGGGCAGCGTGTGCCCCAATATTTTCGAATTATGTCATGTCATATTGGGAGCAGGTACACATAATAGATGGTCCTTTCTATAGTAAAATTGTATACTATACTCAGTGTTTGGATGATTTGTTTATCATTTGGAAAGGAACGGAGGTTGAACTCCAATGTTTTCTTGAATATGTGAACAATTCAGAATAGTTTTTGAAGTTCACTCACAACTATAGTGACACACATATCACATATCTGGATGTGGATATGAGTTATAATAAAGATGATAAATTAATATCAACCATCTATAGGAAACCAACCTTCTCCAATTCCTAATAGCTGGCATCCTGCTCATCATAAAAACTCCATAGTCAAAGGGCAGATGGTGCGGGCTGCCCGTATGGTTACTATGGACAAGGAGTTTTTGGATGAACTATTATTTGTTAAGCAGTTATTTTTAAAGAGAGGGTACCCCATTGACCTGTTAAATAAAATCCAACAGGGGATAACTGCCAAGCGTGAATCTGGATTTTACCAACCTTTACTAGCAAATGGTAAGGGATGGAAATTTAGTATGCAGTCCAGGGAAGTTAGGAAAGTAAATAATTATTCGACTAGCTTCGTTACCACCTTTAATCTAGATGTATCCGAGGTTGTGGATATTGTTCTTAAGAATTGGGAAATCTTGAAAAGTGATAACAATATAGAGAATAAGGTGGGGCCCCTGCCCAAGGTGGTGTTTGAGAAGGATCGATCTCTGAAAAATATACTGGTACTTTTAGGTTGGGTTCGTTTTTTTCACATATTTTAGAAACTACAGAACGGTATAGATTGAATAGTACCCCTTTATATATTGATGGCCACTTCAACTGCAATAGTCAACATGTGGTGTATGTGGCCAAATGCCAATCATGTCCTGTTTTTTATGTTGGAAAAATGTGCAGGCAATTTAAAAATAGTATAGCTGAACATCTTGTAAATATTAGGCATAGCAAGCTAACCAATGCATTAAGCAGACAGCCATTCACATAGGGACCACAACTTTACATTCTTAGATATACAGCAGGTAACCAAATATGTCCAGGTTAGAATTATAGACCTTGTACTGGATATATGTGAACTTAAATGTCAGTTACGGCTAAATGCCACTGAGATTCCAGGAATCAATGAAACTACTGCCATTACATGTGTCTTAAAGTTTAATAATATTGTAGGTTAAAGTATTTTAGTGTTTTGAACATTTGTATACATGTATTTATGTGTGTACTTTTAGTAGATAGCTTTAATAGTTATTGGCTAGTTTACTGTCAATTATCTAATTAGTTGATGGGTGTTCATTATATAAAGGCTGGGTGGGATTTGATGCATTGTTCTGAGGAAGTCCCTACAGGAGGGAAGAAAGTGCTAAACCTTTGTGAAATAAAGTTTTTTTGACCCTGCAGTGATTGTGCCATGCTGTGCTTTGAGGTTCTACTGTCCATATAAGTTTCCAAATCCTGAACAACTGGGTCAACTCTTAGGGGCATACTCTTAATGTGGTAGTTCTCTGGGGTACATGATTTCCCAAAGGATACATAAATGCATTTTTGGCATTTAGTTTCAAGCCCATGATTTTGGTACCAGTGATGTTAAGCACACTTTCCTGCAAGATGACCAAGTCATTTGGGGATCCAATGGCTGGTCCTACATTGCAATCATCTGCAAACCCAGTCAGCCAGATTCAGAAAAGTAGATGCAAAACAGGTGAGGTCCTAGCATACAACCCTTTGTGACTACACTGATGCCTGGTCTCTTTTTTTACTTGCTGAATAATCAATTTCTTCCTCATGTGAAAACATTTATATTTTACAGTTCAATGATATTTAGTATTCTTGTTTTTTTTAAATAGTAGTTACCATACAAAAACAGATGCTGGGGAGTGATACTTAATTTATATATATCATATAAAATATTTCACTGTAGGCTGCCTTGTCCCAGCTACAGAATTTGAAAGGCAGACCAAAAACAGAGCTTTCCTTACAGTAATTTAATATGGGACTGAATTAATGGCATTCAATGCCATGATTTACTAGTTTAAATGTGAGAAAAATATTTTACCTGAAAAAGTAAGGCAAAAAAGCTGCTTTACTTTTTCAGCTGACATGATTTTCTCACATTTAAATATCCTCTGACTGTCAGCTTTAGGCAATTATCCAGCCTATCAATAGTTATGGATCTGACCTTCTCTTTAACTGATGGCCACAGGTGTTAAATGACATACTATCTACATGAAAAAAGGCACTACACATTAAAATAGGTGAAATGATGAAACAAATGGCAAATATCTTGCCCCACAGGAATTTTTGTGGATATCAGCATGTTCCGCCCTGCCAATCCATCAACAGGTAACATCTAAAGAAGTGAAAATCCTTGGCTTATGTACTTAAATGCATACAAGCACCACACTAAAACTACATGGGAGAATAAAAAACTAATAAATGCAAACGTAAATGGTCTGTGCCTTCATTTTGTAAAGGATCTCTTTAATTGTTTGGTGCAGAAAAAATACTACGGTGGTGAATTACATATACACCCTTAAAATATTAAATATTTTTCTTTCTTTCCTTAGCTAATGCAGCTTCCACAGAGTCCATATCTAGTTATTACATATCCACCACACTAGAAGAGCATCCTCAACAAGGTCAGTTTGCACAGATCAGGGAAGAGGACAAAGCATAGTTTACAGCATCTGCTCTTCATTTCTGTTCCTGTACTGTTAAGATACTGCTACACTGAGCTTCAAGATAATAGTGTGACTTCAGAACTCGAAAGTGTTAACAGGATGCTTCTGTCAATTCATTCTCTGTTATCACATGGTAAAGCATGTCAAAAGTGTCATTCTCTGAAAAAAATAAATGCTCTCCATGGTGTCTTGCTGCCTTTTGTGAACCAAACTTAAATAGCTACATCTATCTCTATCTACAGACACAGAATCATGAATCAGGTAAGTACGCACAAGGGAAGTGAAAACTTGCCCAAAACAACAGTAACTAACAATGTATCGCCTAAAACCCACATAGGTGGGGGGCATAACCCCCTAACTATATATAGCAACTCTGGGATCGCATTACAGTGGAGAAACGGCATAATCCCTCCATTGGACAAGTATTTACTTGTCCTCTGAATGCTTCCCTGATTCATGATTCCACGTTTTGTGATTTTCGTCTCAGGGTTGTGGTCGTTGGCATTTCGGCCTTTCGGTAAACAGAAGACACACACACACACATATATATATATATATATATATATATATATATATATATATATATATATATATACATATATATATATATATATATATTTGTGTGCATATATTGCTGTAGACATTTTTATCTATTGCCACCTTTCTGTGACACCAGTCACTTTTAATACTGTAACTAATCAACATGGCTCAGTCTGACTCATAGGTGAGAAAAAAATACAAATGAAACTTCACACACTGAAGACAAATACATACACAATTTATGCAAAACTTCCCAGACTTACATTAATCAAATATTTAGAAGTAAACTTTGACAAAATCAGAATGAAAAAAAATTAAAAATAAAATAATGCCAAATAAAAGAAAATCCCAACCACAATCACCAACTGAAAAAAATGGCATTACTAGGAAAACAGCCCAGTTCTAAATATTTACACTAAAACATAATTATAGTATGAAGTAACATATTTTAACATAATCATTCACAACTGCACTGCTAAACTAATATCACAAACTGTGTAGAGAAGAAAAACACTTATGACCCAACTCCTAAATAAAAATATATATGTAAACCTTGGCTCTAGATGATTGTCACTGTTAAAGTGACACTCCGAACTCCGACCCCAAGTGCAAAAATGGGAAAAAGAGATTGTGGATGGATGGATGGATGGATAAGTCATGTAATGCACTATTCAGAAGATACCTAATGCATTTACCGCACTAACTCTAAATAACTGAAACCAAAAATCCAAACTTAAAGAAAAGGTAGATAAACTGAACATGAACTCTCTTGCTCTGAAGGATTAAGGAACTAATTTTGTAACTCATAACTTCACTACTCATAAACAAAATCGTTCTTTAAAACTACAGGAAAAGATTTACTTTTTTTTTTTTTTGGTCCCCTTTCTGGCCAATGAGCTTACCCACATTTGGTCTACTAACCCCAGCGGTAAGAACACATAAGCCTATTTGTTCTTTTCTATTTATTAATTTATTTACTTAATTAATAAATTAATTTATTTATTTATGCATTTGTTAACCTTACTAGCCCACTGGACCAAGTGTAACATAACATGGCTGACTGGTAGCACTTTCTCGTCACTACTGGCTCACAGCCACACAGTAGGTAATATAAAGAAAGAAGACCTCTAACCCTGAACTACAGGAAGAGACTTGTTAATAGCTCAGTGCTTTAGTCCTCTGCAGTAACTGTCAGCGGGGCAAGGGTCACACATGTCAGGAGCAGTGCTGTTATTCACTCTGGGGTTTGTTAATCCTCTGCAGTAACTGTCAAAGGGGCAAGGGTCTCACATGTCAGGAGCAGTGCTGTTATGTCAGGAGCAGTGCTGTTATCCACTCTGGGGTTTGTTAATCCTCAGCAGTAACTGTCAGAGATGCAAGGGTCTCACATGTCAGGAGCAGTGCTGTTATCCACTCTGGGGTTTGTTAATCCTCTGCAGTAACTGTCAGAGGGGCAAGGGTCTCACATGTCAGGAGCAGTGCTGTTATCCACTCTGGGGTTTGTTAATCCTCAGCAGTAACTGTCAGAGATGCAAGGGTCTCACATGTCAGGAGCAGTGCTGTTATCCACTCTGGGGTTTGTTAATCCTCTGCACTAACTGTCAGAGGGGCAAGGGTTCACATGTCAGGAGCAGTGCTGTTATCCACTCTGGGGTTTGTTAATCCTCAGCAGTAACTGTCAGAGATGCAAGGGTCTCACATGTCAGGAGCAGTGCTGTTATCCACTCTGGGGTTTGTTAATCCTCTGCAGAAAGTGTCAGAGGGTTAAGGGTCACACATGTCAGGAGCAGTGCTGTTATCCACTCTGGGGTTTGTTAATCCTCTGCAGTAACTGTCAGAGGGGCAAGGGTCTCACATGTCAGGAGCAGTGCTGTTATGTCAGGAGCAGTGCTGTTATCCACTCTGGGGTTTGTTAATCCTCAGCAGTAACTGTCAGAGATGCAAGGGTCTCACATGTCAGGAGCAGTGCTGTTATGTCAGGAGCAGTGCTGTTATCCACTCTGGGGTTTGTTAATCCTCAGCAGTAACTGTCAGAGATGCAAGGGTCTCACATGTCAGGAGCAGTGCTGTTATCCACTCTGGGGTTTGTTAATCCTCTGCAGTAAGTGTCAGAGGGGCAAGGGTCTCACATGTCAGGAGCAGTGCTGTTATCCACTCTGGGGTTTGTTAATCCTCAGCAGTAACTGTCAGAGATGCAAGGGTCTCACATGTCAGGAGCAGTGCTGTTATGTCAGGAGCAGTGCTGTTATCCACTCTGGGGTTTGTTAATCCTCAGCAGTAACTGTCAGAGATGCAAGGGTCTCACATGTCAGGAGCAGTGCTGTTATCCACTCTGGGGTTTGTTAATCCTCTGCAGTAAGTGTCAGAGGGGCAAGGGTCTCACATGTCAGGAGCAGTGCTGTTATCCACTCTGGGGTTTGTTAATCCTCAGCAGTAACTGTCAGAGATGCAAGGGTCTCACATGTCAGGAGCAGTGCTGTTATCCACTCTGGGGTTTGTTAATCCTCTGCAGTAACTGTCAGAGGGGCAAGGGTCTCACATGTCAGGAGCAGTGCTGTTATCCACTCTGGGGTTTGTTAATCCTCAGCAGTAACTGTCAGAGGGGCAAGGGTCACACATGTCAGGAGCAGTGCTGTTATGTCAGGAGCAGTGCTGTTATCCACTCTGGGGTTTGTTAATCCTCAGCAGTAACTGTCAGAGATGCAAGGGTCTCACATGTCAGGAGCAGTGCTGTTATCCACTCTGGGGTTTGTTAATCCTCAGCAGTAACTGTCAGAGATGCAAGGGTCTCACATGTCAGGAGCAGTGCTGTTATCCACTCTGGGGTTTGTTAATCCTCTGCAGTAAGTGTCAGAGGGGTAAGGGTCTCACATGGCAGGAGCAGTGCTGTTATCCACTCTGGGGTTTGTTAATCCTCTGCAGTAAGTGTCAGAGGGGCAAGGGTCTCACATGGCAGGAGCAGTGCTGTTATCCACTCTGGGTGTTGTTAATCTCTGCAGTAACTGTCAGAGATGCAAGAGTCTCACATGTCAGGAGCTGTGCTGTTATCTACTCTGGGGTTTGTTAATCCTCTGCAGTACCCGTTAGAGATGCAATGGTCTCACATGTTAGGAGCAGTGCTGTTATCCACTCTGATCCTCTGTAGTAACTCTCAGAGATGCAAGGGTTTTACATGTCAGGACTAGTGCTGTTATCCACTCTGGGGTTTGTTAACCCTCTGCAGTAACTGTCAGAGGGACAAGTGTCTCACGTCAGGAGCAGTGCTGTTATCATCTCTGGGGTTTGTTAACCCTCTGCAGTAACTGTCAAGAGGGGCAAGGGTCTCACATGTCAGGAGCAGTGCTGTTATCCACTCTGGGGTTTGTTAACCCTCTGCAGTAACTGTCAGAGGGACAAGGGTCTCACATGTCAGGAGCAGTGCTGTTATCATCTCTGGGGTTTGTTAACCCTCTGCAGTAACTGTCAAGAGGGGCAAGGGTCTCACATGTCAGGAGCAGTGCTGTTATGTCAGGAGCAGTGCTGTTATCCACTCTGGGGTTTGTTAACCCTCTGCAGTAACTGTCAGAGGGACAAGGGTCTCACATGTCAGGAGCAGTGCTGTTATCATCTCTGGGGTTTGTTAACCCTCTGCAGTAACTGTCAAGAGGGGCAAGGGTCTCACATGTCAGGAGCAGTGCTGTTATGTCAGGAGCAGTGCTGTTATTCACTCTGGGGTTTGTTAATCCTCAGCAGTAACTGTCAGAGATGCAAGAGTCTCACATGTCAGGAGCAGTGCTGTTATCCACTCTGGGGTTTGTTAATCCTCAGCAGTAACTGTCAGAGATGCAAGGGTCTCACATGTCAGGAGCAGTGCTGTTATCCACTCTGGGGTTTGTTAATCCTCTGCAGTAAGTGTCAGAGGGGCAAGGGTCTCACATGGCAGGAGCAGTGCTGTTATCCACTCTGGGGGTTGTTAATCTCTGCAGTAACTGTCAGAGATGCAAGAGTCTCACATGTCAGGAGCTGTGCTGTTATCTACTCTGGGGTTTGTTAATCCTCTGCAGTACCCGTTAGAGATGCAATGGTCTCACATGTTAGGAGCAGTGCTGTTATCCACTCTGATCCTCTGCAGTAACTCTCAGAGATGCAAGGGTTTTACATGTCAGGACTAGTGCTGTTATCCACTCTAGGGTTTGTTAACCCTCTGCAGTAAGTGTCAGAGGGACAAGGGTCTCACGTCAGGAGCAGTGCTGTTATCATCTCTGGGGTTTGTTAACCCTCTGCAGTAACTGTCAAGAGGGGCAAGGGTCTCACATGTCAGGAGCAGTGCTGTTATCCACTCTGGGGTTTGTTAACCCTCTGCAGTAAGTGTCAGAGGGACAAGGGTCTCACGTCAGGAGCAGTGCTGTTATCATCTCTGGGGTTTGTTAACCCTCTGCAGTAACTGTCAAGAGGGGCAAGGGTCTCACATGTCAGGAGCAGTGCTGTTATCATCTCTGGGGTTTGTTAACCCTCTGCAGTAACTGTCAAGAGGGGCAAGGGTCTCACATGTCAGGAGCAGTGCTGTTATCATCTCTGGGGTTTGTTAACCCTCTGCAGTAACTGTCAAGAGGGGCAAGGGTCTCACATGTCAGGAGCAGTGCTGTCATTCATTCTGGGATTTGTCTGTCTGTTTTTGTTTTCTTAAGCTCCACAGTAGTTCCTCATATATGACACATGCCTAGCTATGCCCCTTGACTCTACCACTTATATGCAACAGCCATCTGCATGTCGAATGCAATCAATTCTGCAGGCCATGATGACTAAGGATGTAACTGTAGAAGTAGTTAAAAAGCTTAGCACTATACACATTTTTGTAATCTTATGGTAGCATGTGATACTGAAGATTGTATGTTGAAATTAAACAAACAAAGCTGCTGTGTGAAAGCCATCACAACACATAGAGTACAGTACATCTGCTGTGTGCATGCCATTAAAACCAATGTTGTACAGTACAACTGCAATGTGTGCACATCAGAAGAACCAGTGCTGTGCTGTACAGCTACTGTGTGCCATACGAATCAATGGTGTATAGTACAACTTTTGTGCACATGCCAGCAGGATCACAGATGTACAGTACAGGTGTTACGTGCACGTCATTAGAAGAAATGGTGAACACTACAGCTACTATGTGCACACGCCAACAGAACCAATACTGTACTGTGCAGCTACTGTGTACAGGCCATTAGAACAAACAGTGTACAATAATGCTGCTATGCGCAAGCCATTAGAACCAATGGTGTACATTACAGCTACTGTGTTCATGCCATTAAGATCACATGTGTACAGTACAGCTGCTATGTGCATGTCATTAGAAGAAATGGTAAACAGCACAGCTACTGTGTGCACATGCCAAAAGAATCAATGTTGTACTGTGCAGCTACTGTGAGCATGCCATTAGAACAAATGGTGTACAGTACAACTGTGGTGTGTGCACATCAAAAGAACTAGTGCTGTACTGTACAGCTATGGTGTGCCATTAGAATAAATGGTGTACAGTACAACTAGTGCATGCATGCCATTAGGACCACTGGTGTACTGCACAGCTGCTGCATGTCATTGGAAGAAATGGTATACAGCACAGCTTTCTGCATACCATTAGAGCCAGTGGTGTACAGCATAGCTACTGTGTGCATATGACAACAGAACCAATGCTGTACTGTACAGCTACTGTGCACAGGCCATTAGAACAAATGATGTACAACATAGTTGCTATGTGCAAGCCATTAGAACCAATGATGTACAGTACAGCACAGCACAATGAACAGTGTACAGTATAGCTACTGTGTGCGTGCAATTAGTGCCAGTGTTGTACAGTACAGCTGTTGTTTGTATAGTTCATAGGTTCATACTAGGCTATCTGCCCAAGGGCATTTATAAGCCTAGCCCATAGTTATGTGGCTTTTGCCACCCCTTTAGTTTGAAGAAAACTATGCCTATTATTTTGCTGTGCCTCTGTCAAGCAGTGACACTGAAGTAATCCCTGGGGTATATCTGCGATCTCCCATCCATTGGTCAAGATTCCTCTTGAACAAGGCCAGCGAGGTGCTCTGCCTCACATGTACCGGGATTTTGTTCCACAGCATAGGGAGTCTCTGGGTGATGAATCTGTCCCTCCAGCACGTTCTATTAATAACCGTGTCAAGGTTTAAGTCTCCCGCCCTTGTGGTTCTGAGGGATCTAGATTTTTTGAGGTGAAGCATATTCATCAAATCTGGGTTTGACATGGCCTTATGTGTCAGGCACAGGTCACCTCTGAGCAAGCAGTATGCGACTGAATAGAGCTGGAGTTCTTTCAGTCTGGCAGCATAAGACATATTTTTGAGACCCTTTATCCTTTTGGTGAGGAACTTTTGGGGCCTTTCCAGCTGCTGCAGGTGTCGGGTCAGATACATTCCGAATGGGGCATTGTACTCAATCATAGGTCTAATGAGTGATGAGTACAGGGGGATGATGACCTCCCTAGATCTAGATGTGAATCCCTTCATGATCAGGTGGGCAATGAAGAAGGTTTTCCTAACTACTTTGGCAACATGAGTGTCAAACGAAAGGTTACTGTCAACCTGGGTCCCCAGATCCCTGATGACTTCTTCTGTGCTCAGTGGATTGCCACCTATATGGTAGCTAGGGGTAACCTTGTTTTTCCCGAAGGGTATGGCTATGCATTTCTTGGCGTTTAACTTTAGACCATGGCTCTGGCACCAGTTATCCGTTTCTGTGAGGCCCTTCTGAAGGATATCTGTGTCAGATGTGTTTTCGACTATGGCGCCCAGTTTGCAGTCATCTGCAAACTTTGTCAGCCGTAACCCTCCTGTGTTTGCTTGTACTTCAGAAAAGTAGATGCCGAACAAGAGTGGTCCCAGGACTGAGCCCTGTGGGACACCACTTGTGACAGGCTTTGAGTCTGACATGGCGCCAGCAACTCTGACCCTGTGGGTTCTGTCACTTAGCCAGTTTGCAACCCATCTTGTGATGTATGGGTTTACACTTAAGCCGATCAGTTTTTCGATGATACCTGAGTGGGGTATTGTGTCGAAGGCCTTTGCCAGGTCGAGGTAAGCTGTATGGACTGCCTTGCCCTCATCAATGGCCTTGGTGACTGTTTCGAAAAAGTCAACCAAGTTTAAGAGGCATGATCTGCCTTTGACAAAGCCAAACTGGGATGGATGCCATTAAGACTAATAGTATACAGTACAGCTACTGTGTGGCTGAGCAAATGCCATTAAAATCAGTGGTGCAGCATATAGCTGTGGTGAAACAATTCATTACAGCTAGTGGTGTGTCATACAAGTGATGTGTGAAACCTATCCTATATAACAGTCCCTTACATCCATTTTTGGGGAAGTGCTCTCAAGAAATACACCTAATCTTTCCCTCAGTCTAGAGTCTGACACTACTCTAAATGCCAAACAAAGCTTGCCTTTTAGTTGCTGTATAGTACACTGAATAAATTTAACTTGTTTAGTCTATTGCCATAATCTATGTTTTCCACACATTTATTCCAGTCAGTAAGCCTGCACTGTATGCTTTCTAGTAGACCTATGACTGATAATGACAAACTATGAAAACTCAAGTTATAGTCCAAGATTAGTCTTACAAGGATCTTACACAATAGAAGCACTACAGCCTCATCCCTACATTCAGTCATGTGGATATCAAACATACTGTTGTTCCTCTTTGTTTTATGTAAGTAAATGGTTCTTAAAGCCAAGTCCTTTACCAGTAATTATCCCTAGATCTCTTATCTGTTCAGTTGTCGCCAGAAACAGCTGAGCCATACTAATCATGAATTCCTAATTTGCTCCTCATAAAACTACTTTAAATTTTTCAATGTTAAATTTTAGATTTGCATCTTTCTTAATTAGTTCTAGGTAGTTATTAATGTCTGTTAGGTTCTCATGTTTCACAAGTTCTACCCCTATCTTGCAGTTGTCAATATATTTATAAAACCAGTATTAAGAAGATTTGGGAATATATGAAAAGACTAAAGGGCAGATTCAATAAACCCTAAATGGTTCGCTAAAACTGTGTGCGCATTGCAGCATGGTAGCACACAATTCTGTATTCAGGAAAGGGCTCTACATGGTGTGTAGAGCTGCACAAATACAGTGGCATGTTAATTACAGCATAAGCAGCTGAACTGTTTGCTAATCAACCAATCCAAGATGGAGGAGCTATTCAACAAGCTATAAAGTAACCGTGTAGACTCAGTACTAGTTTTTCCTGCAAATTCCAAAACCTACTGGAATACAGCCATGGAAAGGAGTCTACACAGAAAGAATGTTAGAAGCTGCTGTTGCTTTAATTCATGTGCATGTGCAACAGGCTGAAGTCTATGCTGCTACTAAGAGACCACTGCCAAGAAGGAGAAGAATTTTCACACTCTGGTGAGCTTATCACAATCTGTATGAGATGGAAATGGCAGAGTGCTACAGAGCAGACAGAGACACACTACAGGAAATCTGCAACCTCTGTCATCCTTAACTCAGACCCAGGGCAAACCGAGGAGAACCAATAGGAGTGGAAACAAAGGTATGTGTAGCACTTAGAATTTTAGCAACCGAAACCTTTCAGAAACAGACAGAGGACATGCTGGGGGTGCCACAGGCATTAGCATCCAGGATCCTCCATCAATTCCTGAATGCTTTGCTCCAACATGCTAGTGACCACATATATTTTACCCGTACTTCTGAGGACAGGGCTACAAATATGCAAGAGTTCTACCCTGCAGCACACTACCCTGAAGGATTGGGTGCCACAAACTGTACAAATATAGAAATCAAGGCAACACTCAGGGAAAAGCAAAGGGTCTACATAAACAGAAAGGGCTTTCACTGCAGTAACTGTCAAGTTGTGTGTAATGCGAAGGGAATCATCATGAATGTGTGTGTTGGCAACCCAGGCAGTTACCAAGACTCACATATCTGGCACACCTCCCAACTGTATGAGATGTTCACTATGGGTTATATCCTACAGAGTCATTTACTGGGGGATGCAGGTTATGCACTGGGACCGTGGCTAATGGTGCCCATCAGAAATACAGATGCACACCCACTGAAGAACACCATAATGAGGCACACGGTCAAACCAGAAATATCACAGAGCATGTGTTTGGATTGTTAAAGGTGTGGGTTCCAGTGTCTAGATACATCTGGGGGAGCCCTGCAGTACAATCCACATATATGTACTGCAATATTCACTGTACGTGCCATGCTACACAACATCATCCCCAGAAAACAGCTTCAGCATGATCAGCAAGGGGAAGGGGCACACATTCCACCACCAAAGGCAAGGTCATCACAGCCACACTCAGTTGAGGAGTAGGGGGAACTAGCAGCTGCTGTGGGTGTAGGCAGACATAGGCATGCTCAATATGCCCTCACACTGGCTAAAAGGCAATGCACACAGCACACTCACTCACCACCTAACAACCAGGTCCATACCAGAAGAAAAATCAGCTTTATTACAAAATCCAACACTGACTAAGTGCTTTCACCCACCACTGGACTTCTTCAGAGTCTTCTGACTCTGAAGAAGTCCAATGGTCGGTGAAAGCACTTAGTCAGTGTTGGATTTTGTAATAAAGCTGATTTAACTCTACATCTTTGTATGTCAGAACAGGTGTGAGCTGCGCATATTAAAGGTGGCAGTTCATCGCTGTCATACCTGACCACGGGAATTGGCTCTGTCAGGAGTTGCACTGGCATGACTACACCCATGATCAGATGCACTGCTGCTACATGAACATGACTGATGTCTGTTGGACGAGGACACCCAGGATCACAACCCCATAGCTTGCCACAATCTGGGTATGGACACCTCAGCCACTAATGGAGCACTGGAAGTAGTGCCATTAGGACAGCACGATTGGGAACGGCCACACTGGCTAATATCAGATGATATGGTTGACCTACTCCCACATGAATTAATACCTATGCTACTACAGTCCAATATATGATAACAAACTAAGAGTGGTGCCACTATTATAGACAATACAGTAACACACACACAACAATCCTGACACCCACGTCACAAACTAAATATTTCTTTTCATCAGTACTGACATACAATGTTTGGCTTAACATGTGCAGATGATTGTAGGCTGCTTATGCTAGATGTTCCTGAAAAAAGTTAAGCAAAAGGTAAGGACACCATCCTCACATTAAACAGTAATACATGGGGTTAAAACTTTTTGCCCTTTATATGTCCATTAACGATATTCTTAACAAAAACTTGGATGACACGTCCACCTCAAGCCCATGTGTAATCAACCAGAACATGTCATTAACTGTATCAATCTACAATTACCCCCCCTCAAAAGAAATTTAATGTTAAACAAAACTTAAGTACTGCTGTCAATATTTTACTAAACAAGAAGTATTTCACAACTGAGATTGGTAAGCTTACCTGGAAGCCCTTCCTGGGACATATTTGTCCTCCCTGAAACTGCAGTACCAACGTCAAGGACATGCTGTTGTGCACTTTCCATTGAGCTGTCTAGATCCCTGGCAGTGGACAGGAACTCATTATTTGGTATCAGTGGTGGATCTGTAGCAGCCCCCCCCCCCCGTACCCAACCGTTCACAGGCCAGTGCAGCTGCTCTCCTTCAGACCAATGAAATAATGTCAGTGACCCTATGGTTCACCTGATCATATGTCCTGCTTTGGCCACCTACTGCATTCACATCAGCCACTATCTACTACCAAATTTGTATTCTGCTGGATATATCCCCATGTCCCCTCTTAAGTAAAAAGGCACCATGTCGCCTTAATGCTTCCACAATTACGTAATTCTCAGGGTCATTGAAGGGGGTTGTGGGGACTGGGATGCCTGGGTGCCACAGTCCTAGGTGACATAAAACACAAAAGAAAGATAAATCACATAAATATAAGTTCTGCTTACATATAACACATAAAAGCTAGTACTGCAATATTAACCACTGCAAAAACATGAAACAGTCAAGATATTCAAACATAAAAAAGAATTGTGTAGTTGTAACACATTACAATCACATACAAAGCAAAGTTGGATCCAAAACAAGGAGAGTAACAATGGCAAATCTTGCCTGTGCTAACACAGAAATGCAAATTTGCTCCCCATCCCCAAAATAACAGGCAAATAATACATTTTGATAACAAACCATCAGTGAAATGCTAAAAGTGCTATCAAATTTATTTATTTATTTGCATTTGTTTACAGGGATAGTCCACTGGGCCAAGGTGAGCCCATCTTCAGTGGAGGCTGTCCCTGAAACGTGTACACATTTACCACAGAATATTCCATTCTGTGCAATTGCCAGTCATGTCTTCCTGTGGCCAGCACTGCCATACAGGTGTGTATGAGCCATCCCAGAAGGCTAACACCCCTGTGGCATTGACAATATAGGACATTTACATTTCATGGAAAAAACAATAGAAGAGTACAAAGAGAAAATAGTTGTAACATTAGCACTTGTGATGACAGTTCATAAGGCTGTGCATCTGAGAAAGTAAAACACCCTGACAAACATGCCTATGCCATCAGACCACTTCTAAGAAATGCATACAGATAAAAGTATATTCTCCTAATGCATGCATGTATGTATCTAAATCTATCTACATATATACACACACAAACACACACACATATATATATATATATATATATATATATATATATATTTATATACACACATACACACACATATATACACATACATACATATATAAACAGACTTTTCTTACTGACATTTCAGCATATCCAGTATATAGCTGAAAAAAATGCAAGCATACCTTAATCAAGATAAGTAGTTTTCTTTGCAGATAAATCACAAGTAATATTGTCTTCTGTGTTATCCATATAAACAAGCCCCCTCACCTTCAGGTTCCTTAGCTACATGGTTCCCTTTTTATATTGTAGATTCAGGACCGTGAGCAAGGTGAAGATGCAAATGAGGTGTGAACTCATTATAAATGCTCAATTCCATATACCTGGCTCCATATAGCAGATGTTAACATAGTGCAGACACTCCCCTCAGTGTTTATTGCTACTGGACTGCAACTGTGAATGATTACTGGTAGGGAGAAGGAAACACAGCAGCAATTCAGACTCCCCTACCTCCAGTGGTTGTGTTAGCCAGGTTACACCTGCAAAGTGTAGAAGTAACTGAATCAAGGTTTTAAATGCAAGTAAGCAGCACACCTTTCACAGTTTCTGTTCATTAACATCTGACCTCCCCCTTCATTTCTTGACAATGGTATATTATTGCCATTTGATATCCTCACACATTTTAAGGACAATGATACAGAATCCCTTACAGACTGCATGTCTCAGAGTGCTGGTCAGGTAAGACAAGAATGTGAAACAAACACAGAGAGATAAGACAGAACTGCATTTATGCAAGCAATAGTCATAAATGGCTTTGTGATCACATAGTGCACTACATCTGAAATTAGTACATGTACAAACAACTGTCATATGCTTTGTTAGTACTGTGGATGATGTTACAGTTGGTTGTATGACAATAATTTTTGTTCTCTACTGCAAAGTTGTTTACGTGATAAGATACCCTTACTGTGATTTGAAGGCTCACTGGAGAGAGAGAGAGTTCAAATCCAGATCTATGTAAAAATATTTCATGTGTACCAACATACATTTTGCAGTGTTGTTTATTTAATAGATTTATTTTCATTGTTTCACCTAATGTTTCCAAGAGAAACCAACTTTAGGTATCAAGTGTAAGACTGTAGTCAGAGGATGTGGGTTCAAATACCATAAGCAACAACTATACAATACTGAAATTCTTTAATAATACTACATAAATTAAAATTTATACAAGTGGCATAAATGCCCTGATGTTAACTGTAATCTGTATAACTGGACCAAGCATATGCGCAATATATGCACATTGCAAGGATTACTTTGAGCAATCTGTAATTATAAAAATAAAAAAGTAAATGATGGCACTTTGGAGCAACCCAGCATATAAAGCAGTCTTCAATATAGTCCCAATAGGAAGGCAGAAGTCTATACTGTTACAACATCCAAGAAATAATCCATCATAGATAAAACCAGATATATTTATTTAGGCATATAAAAAAGGTAAGCGCTTTCTCCAGAAGGCTTCCTCAGACCTTTAACAAACAGAAGTAAAAAATGTTGAACATTTTATACAGCAGGTATTCAATTAAATAATTAACTAGATGACATCATCATGATTCCTTTCAACAAGTTCTTAAAGTCAAAGACAAGAAATATACAGATTTATGAAAGCTTGTGGAAAGTGTTTCTCTGACTTATAACTTATTCATTATAAAAATAATACTCAGAAAATATCCAGTCACACCTATATAGTTATATAAAATTTATATTAAAACGTCAATAAAAGACAAACAGATTTATACAAGTCTAATATAAAACTAAGAGCTAATAATATAGAAAAATTTTTTTACCTAACAAATGATCTCCTGTTTTTCAAAACAGGTTTAAGTGAAATTTTATCATTCAGGCCTGGACTAACATGTGCCTTGAGTCAAACAATACATTTAATCTCTGTTCTTTCTGTATAGTTTCTGATATCTCCCCTTCTGGGGCTAGGGTTATTCACCTGGAGGACCATAAATTTAAAAGTGTGACTGGTGTTTGTTGCAAGAACATGCTTAGATAAAACATTATTACTGAACTGAATGCGTATTTGGTAAAGGTGTTCTCGTATCCTGTCCCTGAACCTTCTATCAGTTTTACCTACATAGAAGGCAGGGCAGGAAGCACAGATTGCCATGTAAACTACATGTTCAGTATTGCATGTAGCAATAACTTCAAACTGAAAACATTCAGAAGTAGTCGGGTGAACGAACATATTATCTATGATGGATTATTTTTTTATTTTTCTAATTGCAATTGGTTTTGGAGCATTTATCCCTGTGTGGATTGCGCTTTATTCTTATTGCAATCTGTAATTATAGTTTGTAGTTGTTAGGATGTATATTTAAATGTAATACTTCAGATAAACCAGCTATATTACTGTGATAATGCACTGATGTCACATATGATGGTACTAATTCTCTTTTTTCTGTCATCCACAACCCTTATCTCTTTTTTTTTATTTTCTTTTATGCATTGCCAAAATATCTTCATGTCACCAACTGTAAGAAATCACTAAATGTTTCACAGTACAGCAAGGTAGGCCAATCCTAGTAGGTTAGCCTGCTCTCGCACCATCAGCTCCGGCACTGACACCCGGCACATCGGGGATACAACCTGGCAGTACTGCTTCTACTACCCCTGCACTATGTGTGCCATCAGGTAGCAATACCCCAGCAGCTGGTACTGTGGTACGTCCGGGAGTACTGGTGGAGGTGGGGATTTCATCACCCACCGGGTGATGCCAGTGTTGATGCATAGGTCATGCACAACACCCTGATGTACGCCTATGCCAGATGGAGAGGCTGCTCTTTCACATAGTCAGTAGGAGGAGAAGATGTCAAGCACTCCAACAGCCAGTGGAGTAAGGGGATAGTGATGGCAGTCCTGTGGGTGATGACTAGATCCTCGCTCTCCCCATGTCTGACAAGCATGAGCTTGCGCTGTCCCCTCCCTCACCCCAATCATGGTGTCCGGCAACCTTTTGTTTCCCTCACCTTCCCTGTGTCTTGTCTTGTTTATATTGTTTAATTGCTTTTCTCCTTGCCTACCTAACTTACTTGTCCCATAAAAATACCAACCCACCATTCCTTTCTCACTCAAGCAAAAAAAAAAAAAAAAAAAAAAAAAAGAAAATGGTCACCTGTCCCACAAAAAAATATATTGTCCCATACACAGCTCTCCATTTCGCACATGTCTTCTTGACACAGTTGATTTGGTCCAACTTGCTATACAACATGATTGTGTTGTTGTTACCCTTCTTTGTAGAGGTGACAGGCCAAATTCAGGCTAATATTCTATACATATTTTCATTTTACACTGTTGAAGAAATGGATAGCTGTGGTTCTTTCCTACCACCCTCTTGCACATTTTCTTCTACCTGCTTGCCCTCATTTCACTACTTTCCTATCTACCCAATTTTATCACCTATAGTCTGGTCAAGAAAATAGAATCATATGCAACACACATAATTACTAAAAAAAATAATGGAGCCCTTCACTTTCTGGCATCTGTGTTTTTTACGCAGAGTTTGGCATCAAGCTTCAATGCCATGTGACAGTGAACAGCTTTTCTGGGGTGTGGTTATCGCCACTCAATGCCTACTAAACATACTGTGCTACATCAACACAGAGTAACACATGGTGAAGGTAGCATAAAGTTGTAATTTCACTGCATTATCAGTACTTATTTAAAATTACCACATACACCTGGATTTGAACCCTATATCAGCTGGGCTCAAAAAGAAATGTGACAGTGCAGTTATACCTGTTGCCACACAGTCAACCAAGCAGCAGGTGTGTTTCATACACTCAATACTAAATCGTATAATTTTATCAAAGAGCCTCGCGAGTGTGTACTGCTTAACTATGTGTAAACAAGGAAAGCAGTAGAAATGTGTAACTTGCATGCACAAACACTTTGCCAAACATCGCACAAACCTGCTGCTCGGTGGTTCACTATGCAAAGTAGACAATAGCATGTATTACTTTTGTTTACTGTTTATTTTGTGCTCACGACATGAAACTACATGTGGAAACAGAAAAAAATGAATGCTCTACCTAAGAAAATGTCACATGTCTGCAATGCAGCCATCTGTTATCTCCACTCACACAGCGCAACCCTGGTCTCTCAGTACTTGTTCACAAATATATCAACTACACTACATAAATTAATAAAAAATGTTGTGTTTATATACCATGCACATCTTTACAATGACAATACAGATTCACAGTTTTGAATATTGTAGTAATGTGGACACTTGTTTGCATATAGTTTGTAAAGCTGTCTCTTAAACTAGACCTGCACTTTGGAACACAGCCAGGCCTCCCAACATCTTCTGTTGAACATTCAACTGATGTCATCTACTATAACTTGTCCTGCAGCCTTGTAAAAGTCAGACTTATGTCTTGGCACTTGCATAAAGTACTGTGTTCTGTAGTCTGTGTAGCAGGGGGTTCTGTTCTCACTGTAGTCAACTGGGAGGTGTGTGTGTCTATCTAGTCTGAGAACCATAAGTGTGTATACTACAGCTACCACTCCAATCCAATGGATTGCCAATATTTTGATAACCTCCCTATCCTTAGCTAACCTATTTAAAAGCAAACTAAAACCTTACCTTAAATCACATTGGTTATGCCCCTGTGTTAACCCAGACACTAATATTCTTACCTGTATAAGCTTGTTTCTTTTCTATTGACAATAATGTGTGTGTCATTGCACATATTTTGTTTGAATATCCATAGCTGTTACGCACAAGGATTTTTGTGTGACTTTTTGTGTGACCTTACAGTTTGTGTCACTGTACATATTTTGTATCAATATCCATAGGTGTTACGCACTAGGATTTTTTTTTTCTTATTACTAAGCTAAATCCAATGAAATGTAATGATTGACAAAACTTTGTAATGTACCAATGTCTTTGTAAATATTCTTCTGTATGTGGAGCTTTTCTCCCCGGGCCTCCACTGAAAATGGACATATATCCAGTCCGGTCAACAAATGTAAAATAAAATAAATAAATATTTTGACACTTGCACATGCCTACAAATCCATTTCAAGCAGACATCCCAACATCTTCTCTCCAACATCCAGTGCTGAAGTCACACAATATCAGTTGTTCTGCAGCCTTGCAAAAGTCAGACTTGTGCCGTGGAGCTTGCATAAAATACTGAGTTCTCTAGTCTGTGTACTTAGATAAGCAAGGGTTCTGATCTCACTGCAGTCAAATGGGAGTTGTTTGTGTGTGTGTGTGTGTGTGTGTGTGTGTGTGTGTGTGTGTGTGTGTGTGTGTGTGTGTGTGTTTGTGTGTTCGTGCAGCTGCTTCGCATTATAGCATTTTACAATAGCATGTGGGACACACATTGCCATTTTCTGCTAACCAGACAATGCTGTCATCACCTATAAACTGCTGTCTGACTCTCTCCAAGTCAGACTTGAGCTGCAGTGCTTGCCTTAAATACAGAGTTCTCTAGTTGGTGTACTTGGATAGGGGTTATGTTTTACTGCAATCAACTGGGGTGTGTGTGTGTGTGTGTGTGTGTGTGTGTTTGTGCAGCTGCTTGACATTACAGAGAGCATTTTACATCAGCATGTGGGACACTGCTATTACCATTTTCTCCTCACCACTCACTGATGATGTCATCACCTATAAACTGCTGTCTCACACTGTCCAGGTCATACTTGAGCTATGGCACTTGCCTTAAATACAGAGTCCTCTAGTCAGTGTACTTAGGTAGGGGTTCTGTTCTCACTGCAGTCATGTGGGCTGTGTGTGCATTTGTGCACTTGCCTGACATTATAGACAGCATTTTATACCAGCATGTGGGACACTGCTAATAAAAACTTCCCCTCACCAGACACTGCTGATGTCATCAACTATAGCCGATTTGCATATGGGCATTATTCCCATCAGGGCAGGGTCGGAGACTGGCCCGTAGGCTAGGCGCAACCTACCTCATTCTATATGATACACATTACAGTGACAGGGCTTTCAGTCTATCCACATAAATCATAGCATGGTTTGTAGACCCTGCATTTTCTTGGTGAGAAACCCTTGTGGTCTCTCCAGCTGCTGCAGGAGTCTGGTGAGGTGCATGCAAAGGGAAGTAGTATACTTTATTAGCTTTATGATGAGGTTCAAGTACAGTGCTGTTATATTATCCTTAGATCTGGATACAACTGCCTGACGTTTGAGGTGCATCATGTAGCCTTTCCATTCCACTGTGGACACTTGCTGGTTGAAGTTCAGATTGCTATCTACATGTATTCCCAGGTCTTGCACTACTGGTTTTCACCATGGGGAAGTGTTGTCAATGCTGTAATTAGCAGGGAATTCCACTTTGCAGAAGGACAAAAATCATAACACTTTTCTGTATTTATTTGTAGACCACGTGGCTTTGTCACCAATCATTTGTCTGTGTTAGCCCTTCTTGTAGTATGTTATCATCATTGGTGGACTCAATAATTGCACCCAATATCCAAGAATCAGCAAACTTGGTAAGCCAAAGACCATATACTTTAGCCTGGACTATCGAAGAACAGATTCTAAACAGTAAAGGGCCAAGCACAGAACTTTGGGGTATGCCACATTGTGACAGGTGTACTGGTAGAGGTTGATTCGCCAACTTTCACAGTATGTGTTCTGTCAGTGAGCCAATTGGTTTATCATCTAGTGATGTAAGTGTTAATCCCCAGCTGGGAGAGTTTCTCAATGATACCTGAATGTGGGACTGTGTCCAAACCCTACGTCAGATCAAGATAGGCAGTATGCACTATATTACCTTTATCCAGGCATATCACACAAAATCAATGGGCTGTGACAACATCACAGACAGCCTATAGTGCGACTCAGAGCATACACCTACCTGACATGGCTGGATACACATTTCAGCACACCCTCCACACAGACTATGTTCCCATAGAAGGGTATACATCAACATGTGTCCATCTGAGCTGGGGGGGGGGCAGCACCTGATGTATGCATGTACAGACCCATCCTGACTGTCCGCATTTGTGAGCTAGACCAATATGTCATCATGGACCTTTTCGAAATGGATACTAGTAATATAGCTGTGTGCAACACATATGTGTGAGTTATTAATGCTACATCCATGTATATTACATCTGTTAGATGTCCTCAAAGAGGTCACTGAGGGCATAAATGATGACAACACTATCATCCTATGGAACTTAACCAGGCCAAGGCATTTGACACAAATCCACACTGAGGTATTCACTCAACACTGTTAGATGTGGCCATAAACACCTATATCATCAAGTGGGTAGCCCAATGGATCACATATGTGGCATTTAAATATGCTGAAATGTGTGAAGTGACCTATACCTTGGGTCCAGTAATCAGGTCCATACATATGAGGTGTCTGCTAGGTCCTTTCCTTTCAATTATTTATTCACAGACGTCAAGAATGACATAAACATACTGTGTCCAAACAGGTGTCGGAGGACTACATATTGCGGGCAATCATTGAATTGAACTGTGATATTAGTATAATATAGACAGTATCAACAAACACCAAAAGTTGCTGTCACAGTCATGACAGCACATGAGATTAAACAAAAACACGTGGGGGATTTGTTATATTACAAAAATAAATGCACAACCTAAGGATAATGTAGACAACACACCCTATAAACAGAACAATTGGGATGTGATCTGTGTCCTGGAGTAGACGGCATGTGGAACTTCCACCTGCATGTGGCCACAGTGGTGACTACTCCCTTGTATGTAACATAACTACTATGTGCAGGACATCCACATCAACGGCCATAATACCTCCATGGACCACAGCATTCAATCTACCAATAACTGAGTACAATGCACTCTTCTTCATGCACCTCCCTAAACATCTCCTAGTGATGTGTAATTGAAGTGTACCACCTTTGCCACAGTGAGCTCTCACACATCTTATTGGCTAATCCATGGTATTCTTCTTTGTTGCATAAACATTATTGTCTGATGGTGCGGAATCCCCATCATGGTGTTATACCAGATGCATGTATGATACATGTTCCGGTGATGCATACAGTACATACACAGCTGTTTGACAATATTGATGGCATGGGTTACATCCGTGACAGTGTGGACTGTGCCATATATATCTGCGATGAACACCAGTCAACTAGCCTGGATTTATCATAATGTCACATACGGATATAGCAGTGTCCCTCCTAATACCTCCACCAGATGTTCCAGTATCAGGACGGTGTGCCTGATTACCCTCATATATTCCTGACATGACATAATAGTTGTATGTCCATGATTGTGCATGTTTCTTTTACTGTTGCCCATGAGCCTGTAACTGTGTCCCACTTGTTGGAGACCTCTGCTGACATTACAGTAATATTCAGGCAAATCACTCTGCACAACTTCACAATATAAACCCAACCCCAATTATATACAACATCCCTGACAGATGTCCTCTCCATTGTTCATGTCAGGATGTTTACATCACAAAGACATCTTCTCCACTGTTGTGCCACCTTGTTTGACAGTCACATAACCACTACTTTTACTATGCAGTCCGTATGGTACCATGTCAACATGTGATTACTGCTGCTGCTACAACTGTCTTCAATTTACATGCCCTCATCTACTGAACATTATGATGTTTCACCTTTCCTTTTTCCCTGTGTTCATTCCTCTCATCTTTGAGTCCCTACTCAATAAACACAGCTCCCCTGACTTTTTATTTTAGTGGTAGTCCATGTACCCTTACAGATCATTTACACAACTTTTGAACAGAATGACTGGAATGGGATTCCACAATACTCTGCACTGTAAACACTGTTCTGTGCTGTGTTTGGACCATATACACTATTATATGATAAACCCTTTTATCATTCCACACAATCCCACTAACCTAGTTTGCAAGTCATGTTGCTTTACATGATTCCTGACCGGCAACACCGTTGCCAGCCATGAAAATGCACTTGTTTATGTTTAAACACAGTGCACAGCATGAATATGTAATCACCACCGCTTCTAACCACACAAACATGTAAACTCCATGTAGGCTTCGCGACAAGCCTACATGGAGTTTACTGAATCCCACTGTAAGTTGAAAAGTATTGTTCCAAAACTGAACCCCAGTCAGCCATCACACTATTCATTTGAATAAAAAGGGGTTTACTTCTAATTTCACACAACCTTTTTATTATTTGGTTGTAGTAAAAATGCATCAAAGGCTTTTGAGATATCTAAATATATCAGTGTGAGTTTATTACCATTCTTTGAACGCATGCAGCATCGACGGTCAAATCATCAAAAGATTTTGATTGAAATTAGCCTGTCAAAACTCCTTTTCAGGCACTAACATGGATCTATTTGGGGGAAGTCCTATTTTCAGACCAACAATACAACTTTTCAATCTAACATTCTAACACGGTAACCTAAGAAAAGAAAAATGTAGCTTTACACTCCACATCTGCCACAACGATTACATTGTAGAATACACAGAAAATAACTTAGATCAAATTTATTACAAAGACACTATTAAACACTTTCATCCATTTCAGGACATCATCAGAATCCTACCTTCACCGTGCAGTATACTGATCGGTAGTGTTAAGGTAACGTTTGAGTATAAAACATCAGTGATTTGTATGTCAACAAAAAGGTAGGTCAACTAAAGCAGATGCACCCAGCAAGCTACTTTCTTTAATCAAGGGTGCAGAGTTCGATTCTTTTTATATTCATTTGCCTACTGTGCAATTCTGAGCAAGTCACTTAACCAGTGTTCCTGGGTTATTTCCAATCAACAAACAAAAAAATAAGACATTGTGTAAGTATTTTCTGAACAATAATAATTATGAAACTCTAATGACTGGCATCAATGACTATAATTCTCAGTAACTTATCAGAGGTAACTCGGTTAGGTAGAAGTCTGAGATTCACGATGTTCAAGTCATAAAGATGACTTGATAAGAGTTCATCAGGTCTTTTCAAGGTGTTTGGCAGTTCACGGTGTTCAGGTGGAGGGATTGAAACCCTGTGAGGTGAAGGTCTGAGTTTATGGTGCGCGTGCACGCGCACACACACACACACACACACACACACACACACACACACACACACACACACACACACACACACCAGAGTAACAGCTTCCTAATCTCAGTCACAAAACACCACTTTCCAGTTGAATTAGAAAGGGTTTCTTGAAGTTTTTCCACAAGTAAAAACACCTACTACCAAAATAATGCTTACTGTTTGAATTAGGAATCAAGCACATGCACTCTGTCTGTAAAGCTTGAGGAAGCTTCCCTTTTGTTGGCTCTGCATTTCAGCAAATGAGACAGAGAGTTCCTGGGGCTTTTTACAACAGAAAAAAGAGGAGTCGAGGAGTGGTAATTGGGAGAGGGGGTTACAGTACGACTTTTTTTTTTTTTTTTTTTTTTTAAACAATTATGAGTCCCTCCAGCCAGCACCTGTTCCTAGGCAACTGGCTAGATCACCTTGTGCTGGATCCAGCCCTGGGCAGCAATAAGAGGAAAGCAAATATTTAGTTTACATTTTTGGGTTTCCCTACTTATCAACATCATATACAGTTGGTGCAAGTGATGTAACAAGAAGACTGACATCACTCCATTCTCAGGGTCCATTGTGAGACCTCTCAACTGTACCTATTCTGTAGGTACATACCTATTTTCTGGATTGATTAACCCTTTTTCATGATGCACCTATTTTTGGAGGTATATACCTACTTTTAGGCTTGATTTATCCCTTAGCATATATTCTCAGTATCACAACCCATCACATACATGATTTTAAGGTACACAGAAAACCAGACTATATGATCAACATACCGCTGACACCAATAATTTAAAGAAAGAGGACCCACATTTGACATTTCCCTTTTTCAGAAGCAAAAGTAAATGACTTTGTGAGACACAGTTTTGAAGCACCTTTTGTTAAACTCTTCAGATTTTACGTGTTGTTCATAACATGCTTACATTTTTGTCACTCACTGTTGTTTAAACCTGTGTTTGTGAGCAGTATCCTGCTTGGAATAGGAAGAGTTATGCTCCATTCAGTAATCAAACTGCATGATAATTCAGTGTGCAGATTTTTGGCCTGATGCATCTACTTTTCAACAGCTTTTGTCCTTACTTTCACTGTCTGTAGGTTGAGAGGCATGTTTGTAATATTGGTGACAAAGCTTGCATGAAGTGCCTCTTGGGATGCAGGTGGCCAGCAACATATTTAAGTTTCAAAACTGAAATGTGAATTATGAACCGAGTATTGACTTTCTGGACAGTGTGGGGAAAACAGTGAGCAACAACTTTGGTAAATATGTATTAGCAGAAGTAATCTTTCCGCAGAGATAGTAATAGAAAAGAAACAAATGACTTCTAATGCATGCAAATAAATAATCCCCTTCAAAGAAAACAGTTTCTACAAGATGCAAATGTTAAAACCCAGACAATCATAAAAATGGAATCTTCAGCAGTAAAAATCAGCCGAAAAGCAAAGTCGCTTGCAATTTTAGTTAATTAATGGCGGCAAAATATAATGCTGGCATGTGCCACCTTTCTGCTGAAATTCTATTCTGGTTCTTTCACTCATTAAACGTGTGTGTCACTGGTAAATAAGGGACCCCAGAGAAAACCTAGATAACTTTAATGATGTGTCTGCAACTAACAAGCACTTACATACAGTACTTGACAAGTTTCTCAAGAAAGGTCAAATCACTTTTGAAGTATTAACATTCAGAAGTTTTATGCCATGTATTATCTCAGTGAACACTTACAATGACTGGCACAACTGAATAGGAGCTAAATGAGTTTTCCAGTATAATAAATGTTTACTGAAAAACTTTCCATGAACTGAGACCCACATTTAATAAATTTAAATGCATATTAAATACTTCATTGATTCCTGGTGGCATTCTAATGTCTTGTAACTCACAATATTTGCAGAAAGTTATCAGACTTTTAAAGAGCTCATAAATGTTGCTATAATTTCTGCTGCAATTCACAGGGGAAATATTTATTACCACTGCCATCCACACAGTCCACTACACAGCTGGAAATGGAATTTTATTTTGGAATACCCGGAGGAGGGTTACCTTTAACAACTAACTAATGTGAAAAGTAAATAGAAGAAGACAAGGAATATAAAATATTCTTAATGGACCAATTACTTATTTTTACTACAAAATTATACTGAAAGAAATCATTCTCTTGGACTTAACAGCTATTTCTTACTCTGTTAGCTCCAGTGGCGTTGGGTTTTTACAGCACTGCTCAAGCATGTTTTACAGTATACAATATATTCCAAAGCTGTGACATCATCAAAAAACACTCATATATCCCCACAAAGAGCCTGCCAGCCTACACTTTTCACTTACGGCACTTTCATACCCACATATCTCCACAGTTCTAGTAATGCTGTCTTATAAACTGGTGTTCTTCACAAGACGTAGGAAAAAAATCCATCTTTTTTTCTACAGGAAACTACACACAGTACCAAATACTGTCAATCCATGACAAGGTTGAAACGCTATGCTACCTACTTGATGTTCAGTTTCTAGATAAAACTTTTTAGCACTACAATCAACTAATACATATAAGCCTTATTATACAATGCACAGACTAGTGAATAGCTTTAGAACATTGGAAGAGGATGCCAGAAATGTACTACTAATCCAGTCTAGTTAAGATTTCTCTTATTTTAGTCTGCAGGATCATCCCAGCGTTTTCTTGCATGCAATCGACCCATTCATTTCTCTGTTAGTGCGAGCGCCCTCCGGGCTGTTTACTCCCAGGTAGAAATGAAAGTCAGGTATTAGGGAGTGAGTCCTATGGACTACCCTATAACCGCCTCCTCTGCAGCCTACAGCTGCCTCAGGAGGTGCATGGTGCCTCCATGCAAGCACAACCTTCCTTGTAAGGATTACACTGCTGGCAGAGTGGATAATACTAGTATCTTCATGCTGTGGAGATGGGCAATGCAACGAGACAAATAGCCTTACCCCAGGATGGGCAAGTCAGCATCAGTCACTCATTAACATCATTCTCTCATCTACCACCAGGTCACTACAGTACTGCTAGCTGAACACAGCTCATCCAAGGTGCGGTCAGGGCTTCATCCGGTTATACCACAGGGATGGGTCAGTCTAACATTCCTCTTGGTCACTTATATAACAGTGCAATCTTACCTTAATCTTTGTTCACTAGAATCCACTTCCACCTCTCTGCCTATGGAACATCTGGGCTCCTCGGATTCTAAGACTTCCCGGTCTGCTTGTTTTTGTAATATATCTACAAATGTATCTCAGACCTTTTTTAATGCATTAACCAATTTATTTACTACAGGGTGTCCTTCTAGTTTTAATTCTTTTCTTCACTTATACCCTTTTAGTCTTCAAACTACTTCTGATGCATCTGTTACTCTGAAAGATGCACAATGGTTATGAAGCAACCTATTGAAAGTTGGAGGCAATGACCCCAAAACAAATAACATTTTATCCTTCTTCTTTCACCTTCCTCCATGCTACACATTTCAAGGGTTGTTTCATTCCCATTTCTGTTATATGTAGTACAACAGCTAAGCAAACAGCACACCTAATATCTTGCCAACATTGAGGGGCTGTTCCCCTTAGATACATCCTTTATTTAATCGCCATGTTAAATGGACTAACTCATATGAACTCTTTTTAGCCAGACGTCAGGTAACAAGGACAAAGGCTACTTGCACAAAAATTAAACTGTAACAAATCAACTTGCATGTCTTTGGGAAAAGGAAGGAAATTAGAGCACTCGACTCGCAAGAAACCCATAACAAAAAGGGGCCATGCTAAGAAACCAAAGGCTTGGGTCAAAGCTTAGACTTGAAACTGGGATCTAGAGACACTAAACAGTACACAACTATGCAGTCTCAAAAAATGTTCAAAACCAGTGCTACAGTGCTGGTGAGTAGTTGTGACAGCTGTGTTTGTCTACAATTTATGGTACTGCATTACATGGAAAACATCAACATTCGCATCATGGTTCATCTCTAGTGCATAATGGAGACATGATAAATGAATCTGCAGTTTATATGGAAGCAGAACACGTCAACGTGTGATGGCACTTTACCCCTATAAAAAGTGATACTAATATAAGTACGTGGAAAGCAGAAAGGAATGATCCAGATAGAACACAGACCCTGGTTTACTCGCAACATTCTGCCCAGCAGATGTATCACTGTATCCCAAAAGGCTGTTTGTGTGACCTCTTACATTTCTGTAATGACCAGCCCATCCAAAGTCACATGTAATGTCAGTGACAATGAGTAGGATGGTTCTCCCCATCCTCAGAGAATGGTTGGCTAAGGACTTAAATCCAGACCTTTTAGTTGTCTTTGTTTTGGAGGAACCTTCCTATCTTCAGGCCTGATTTATCACTGCACAGGATGTTCATAGCTTCATAGGTAGGTACTAGGCTATCGGCCCTGGGGCCTATATAAGCCTAGTCAAAAAGGTTCCCCTGGCTTTCGCCACCCAAGAAAACTATTTTCCTGTCCCCTTGTCAAGCAGTGTCGCAGAAGTGATCCCCAGGGTGAATTTTCTATTTCCCATCCAGTCATCAAGATTTTTCTTAAAGAGGGCCAATGAGGAGCTTTGCTTGACATGAATGGGTAGTTTGTTCCAGAGTGTGGGAAGTCTCTGGGACAGGAATCTATCCCTCCAGCATGTTCTGTTTATTGTGGTGACAAGGTTTAGGTCCCTGTAGCACGTGGTTCGGAGAGAATGGGATTTCTTTAAGTGTGGCATGTCCAGCAGCTCTGAGTTTGACATAGCTTTGTATGTTAGGCAGAGATCGCCTCTGAGTAGGCGATATGTGACGGATTAGAGCTGGAGTTTTTTGAGATGGTCTGCATATGGCATCTGTTTGAGGCCAGTAAACATCTTAGTGAGGTATGTATGTGGCCTTTCCAATTGCTGCAGATGTCTTGTGTGATACATGCCAAACGGGGTGTTGTACTCTATAATGGGTCCGATGAGGAATGAGTAGAATGTCCTCATTTTCAGGCCTGATTTATCCCTTTCACACAATTTTCTGAATCCCCTTCATCACAAGTGATTTCTGGGGGTAAGTTTTGATGGGCTACAAATAGGTGAAGTTCATTACTTAGATGTCAATGTAAAGGGCAAGAAGGATTTTCTGTTAAAAACAAAGATACATAGAAAGTTTTTAGAAACAAATTTTGTTTTACACGGGTCTAGTTGTCACACCCCTCATACCATGAAGTCCATTCCATATGGAGAATTTCTTAGGGTAAAAAGGTTATGTAACAATAGAAAAGGGAATGGAAGAAACGTTTTATAAGCTTTGTAATAGAGGATATTTGGGAACAGAAGTGGAAAAGGGGTTGGGGACAGTGTTAAATAGGAATCAGAAAAGAGGTAGTGAACAAGGAAAGAAAGGAAGTAGCAAAGAACAAGAATGTATATATTTTACATCAACATATTCTGTATTTTCAGAGGTGGTAAAAGAACAAGTAAAATATTTTGGACAAGATTAAAAAAAAACTGATTTTGTACAAAATAAGAACATTATCTTCTCCTTTAGAAGAGGTAGAACCATAAAAGACTTTTTAGTCCATGGAAAGTTTAGTACACCCACTATGCAATGACAGCATTCTGAATTCTGGAAACTTGCAGAAGACATTCTGGCTTCCCAGTTTAGTTCCAGAATGTTGTCAATACATGCAGAGACACAGAGGTACCCAAGACAAATTTTTAGTGGGAATATAACATAAGTAGGTTATGATGTTTTCAGGTTTGGAGGGATATGACAGACAGCAGTATGTACATATAACAGAGAGTACTTCCATTAGTAATGCCAAGATTACACATGACTGAAAACTGACCCCAGTTAAATGTTCTTGGACTTACCTCATTTGTAAAAGGCACAAATTCAAATTCTTGATTACCCTCAAAACAATACTGAGGAATGTGGAAATTAAGCAAAATCATTAGGAAAATATTATGAATATTGAATCTGCATGGACTACAGAAAACAACCTAAACGTCTATTACTTCACATGCAGAAAAAGAAACTTACCAAGAAATGTCCATGAATGAAAACATGTATACTATAACTTAACATTTCTCAACCCCAGTTTCTTGTATTAGTAATTTTGTTTCTTGTATTACTAATTTTTATCACAAGCAATACTGGGTTTGTGGCATAAAAGGATGAATCTCTAACTATGCCCACATGGCCTACATTTGATCAGCATTTTGGGTACTGGAAGAGCTACCTGGGGAAAAACAGTGGTGACTGGCAGTCACCTCGCTCATTCTGTGGAGAGGCAGTTGATTTAAGTCCCTCTGCAGAGATCCTGCTTTACGGAAGACAGAATACTGAACCCAATACAGGAGGAATCAGTGAAAGACCTGTGTGGTGTAGTGTGTTAGTACAGTAGGCTGTAGTTGACAGGGGCCTGGGTTCAAGTTCATACAGATTGCTCAGAGGTGATCTGTGTCTTACCTACAAGGCAATATCGCACCCTGCCCTATGCTCCATATCCGTAAATCTAACTCCTCTCAAATTACCCGCTCGATAGGTCTAAATCTAATATGCATCAACAAAACCTGCTGAAGAGACAAGTTTGTCTCCCAGAAGCTGCCCAGTCTCTGGGATAGACTTCCCATACATGTCAAACAGAGTACCTCGCTGACCGTCTTCAAGAGCAACCTTGATGAGTGGATGGGAAACCAAAAATTTGTCCCAGGGGTTCCACCTTTGTCCCTCATTGACAGGGTGACAGGTGCTGACTGAGGTTTCTTTTTTGGGGATAAACTCATGGCTAGGCTTGTAAGGGCCCCAGGGCCATTAGCCCAGTAAACTCCTATGATCCTAAGTGAGCTTGGCCAAACTGTGTCACAAACACCAGCGGGGTATTACAGGCGTAAGGAAGCAGGTACCTGAAAGGCAGGCACCGCACCTTGTCTGTCAGCTGACAAATGGAGGGTTGTTAGGAACAGCACAGATCTTGTAATCTGCTGCAGGTTAATGGCTACTGTCCTTGGTTCCCACAGCTCCCTGCTGCCAACCTGTGATGCCAAAAGTAGAGATGAATCAATTTCAGTTTGGGTCATGGCTTGATAAATGGGGAGGGGGGAAATGGGAACAAAAAGAAAAAAATAAAGACTGAGAAATATGTATAATCCAGTAAAGTATATGGGCACCCATACATCAAGCACAGTTTTCCCTCCTTACTGCCTAACTACAGTACAAATACATGAGTGAAAATGTTATGAATGGCTGTTGTAAAGGCAAAGTACAACCAATCAGTTTATTACTTTATTCTGTCTGATAAGTTCCTTGGTAAAACTATCACTACAGTATGCAAAACTTCACACATAACTGTCAGGAAAATGTAAATAATAAAATGATAAGCTGCAATGGGAATATATAGGAATACCTCGAATGATAATTTGCAATGGGAATATATAGGAATACCTCGAATGATAAGCTGCAATGGGAATATATAGGAATACCTCGAATGATAAGCTGCAATGGGAATATATAGGAATACCTCGAACGATAATTTGCAATGGGAATATATAGGAATACCTCGAACGATAAGCTGCAATGGGAATATATAGGAATACCTTGAACAATAAGCTGCAATGGGAATATATAGGAATACCTCGAATGATAAGCTACAATGGGAATATATAGGAATACCTCGAATGATAAGCTGCAATGGGAATATATAGGAATACCTCGAATGTTAAATTGCAATGGGAATACATAGGAATACCTCGAATGATAACCTGCAATGGGAATATATAGGAATACCTTGAACAATAAGCTGCAATGGGAATATATAGGAATACCTCGAATGATAAGCTACAATGGGAATATATAGGAATACCTCGAATGATAAGCTGCAATGGGAATATATAGGAATACCTCGAATGATAAATTGCAATGGGAATATATAGGAATACCTCGAATGATAACCTGCAATGGGAATATATAGGAATACCTCGTGATTTATTTGTTTACTCATGTATTACTTTTATTATCTTAATTAGGTTAGCACCAATAAGTCAAAGACTTGTTTATGGGGGAGACCCAAAGAAAGAGGAAAAAAAGGTGTGCCATACAAATCTATTAATTCATTATTTTACTGGAGCTGCCAAACAATCTAAACACAAACCTTTGGGATTCAGCAGATGAATGAATCCTGAATTACATATTCAGCATGGAAAGTCACTGAAAAATTCTGAACAAACCAAAATGCATACAGGTGGTATAAGAAAATGTGCTATAACACAAGCTGGTTGGATTCAGTGATGCACATAGTGTGGATAACTGCTGACGTGATCTAGGTTTGCAGTGGGAACATTCCAGTGGACATGTCCAAGACGGCACGTTTTATTTTCTGCTCTGCTCAGTCACACTAATTTTAAAAGTAATCACTCATTACCTTAAGAGAGTTTACAAATGTTTCCTGACTGGTGTGCTTGAAGACCAAATATCACGCCTTCAGGTTGACTATAATATGGTGTTAACTGAAGAATAATGCATGAATCTGCTGAATGAGGACTTTCTGTGCATTGCATCATACATAACCCTATAAGCAAAGACAAAGTGATGTATATGGGCATTACACACCCAAGGTTGGGCATAAAATGACTAACGTATATGGGCATTACACCCAAAAGTGAGCATAAAATCTCAAGTGCATACACTTTCCTTGGTTTCATTGTTGTTTTTTGTATGTTATCATTTTTTGTTGGAGAACTGTCTTCATACAGTTATGGCAGACGGCTGCATACTGCTGCCCCGTTCTGAAATCGAACATGATTTACAAAAAGTATAGCCAAGGAAGTAAACAGAAAATCAGAAGCTTAGCCATAGTGAAATAAACATATGCAAAAATAATACAATTCAGAAGGCCCTCCTCTCTCACAGCCTGCTGTCTTTACTTTTAAACATAACATCTAGATATACAAAAAAAAAAAAAAAAAAAAACAGTTGTACTGGCTGCATACGGCTTCTATTTTCTATTGTATACTCTAGTTTTCTTATTCTTTCAAAAACATTTATCTTCCTTTCTTCATCCCTAGGTAGTATACCGTTTGTAAATGCATGTTTAGCTGTTATTCTGGAAGCAAACCTGTGCAAGAAAGTTCTTGTTTTGCAGAGTGTGCACCATTTGACTACTGGTAATAATCCGTACACAACCCAAGCACAAGACTGTAGCACCACAGCATAGGTTCACAGGTAGGTACTAGGCAATCTGCCAGAAGGCATTTATAACCCTAGCCAGAATGTGTTGGCTTTCGCCGCCCCCTTAGATTAGTTCTCTGTGCCTCTGTCCAGCAGAGCCACTGAAGTGATCACCGGGGTAAACTTTCAGTTTCCCATCCACTCATCAAGATTTCTCTTGAAGAGTGCTAGCGAGGAGCTCTGCCTAATGTAGATTGGAATCTTGTTCCAAAGCATGGGAAGTCTCTGGGGCAGGAATCTATCCCTCCAGCACGTCCTATTTATTGTTGTGGTGAGGTTTAGATCCCTAGAGCATGTGGTTCGAGGGGATAAGGTTTTCTTTAGGTGGAGCATGTCCATCAATTCTGGGTTGGACATGACCTTATATGTCAGGCAGAGATCACCTCTGAGCAGGCGGTATGCAACCGAGTACAGCTGGAGTTTCTTCAGTCAAGTTGAATAGGGCATCTGTTTGAGGCCAGTGATCCTCTTGGTGAGGTACTTCTGTGGTCTTTCCAGCTGTTGCAGATGTCTTGTAAGGTACATCCCAAATGGGGCATTGTACTCTATGATGGGTCTGATGAGTGATGAGTAGAGGGGCACAATGACCTCTTTTGATCTGGATGCACACCCTTTTGTGATTAGGTGGGCCACATAGAAGGATTTTCTAACCACTATGACAATGTGATTATCAAAGGAGAGATTACTATCTACTTGGGTCCCCAGATCCCCTATTACGTTTTCCGTATTTAGGGGACTACCACCTATGTGGTAGTTTGTGGGTACTTTGTTACTTCCAAAGAGAATAACTATGCACTTTTTGGCATTTAGCTTGAGGCCATGATTTTGACACCAGGTATCCGTCTCAGTGAGACCCTTTTGGAGGAAGTTTGTATCAGCCAGTGAGTCAATTATAGCCCCTAGTTTGCAGTCATCTGCGAACTTGGTCAGCCATAGTCCTCCTCTACTTGTCTGTACCTCTGAGAAGTATATGCCGAACAGGAGGGGTCCTAGGACTGAGCCCTGGGGAATGCCATTTGTAACTGGTTTAAAGTCAGACCTAGCTCCCGCAACTCTTACCATGTGGGTTCTGTCCATGAACCAATTGGCAACCCATCTTGTGACACAGGGGTTTATGTTCAGGCTGGTGAGCTTGTCTATAATACCAGAATGGGGAATGGTGTTGAAGGTCTTTGCGAGGTCTAGGTAGGCTGTGTGTACCACCTTTCCCTTGTCTATAGCCTTGGTAACTGTCTCAAAGAAGTCTACCAGGTTTAGGAGGCATGGTCTGCCCTTAACAAAGCCGAACAGGGTAGGGTCCAGTGTTTAGAGGTTCCCAATGTCTCTGCTAATGAGCTCCATGAACAGATTCAGACTTGGGTAATTAAACACTAACTGAGCAGTTGTTTGCATTTCTTAAACTCTTGTCACTTACACACGAGTAAAAAGTTATGCGAGTTTGTAAGCAGTGGTACCAACCAATAAATATAACGTAGCTGCTTAAGTCTTAATTTTGTAACTTCTAAATTTGTTCAGTATAGCCATTACAATTGCAAACGGCCCTTCAATTTTACTTGCTACTGTAGCTGTAGACAAAAAAAAAAAAAAAACAGAAGACAGGGAATGCATCAGACTTACACCGGACAATACACTTGTATTAGCTGCAAACAGTCTGCTCTGCTGTTCAAGTGTTAGAAAATATGGTATTTCTACAAAATGCTCAAAATCCAGCAGCTACAAGGATTCTGGTTGCCATGATGTTCCTTCAGCATGATGTCTTTACAACCAACATGCATTACATTACACATATTTTAATGCCTTTAAATCCTTAGAAGTAGATTATTTTACGTAAACACAGTGGTAGGAAGCAAAAATAAATAAATTTTCAGTTCCAAAACACAGTACTGTGATATGTCATTTTAGTTAGTGATCCCCAGAATAGGCAAAATAACTTAGCACAGGTGAGAACATTTCAAAAGTTCTTTATGAATTTTGATTAAATGTAAGCAATATGAGTACAACAATCTTGTAACCAACACATTATTGGTTAACAGCTTATCAAATTATATTCCCAAGAACCCCCTTCATCAATAACACAAACCCCAGACAGCTAGTAGTGTAATACAGAGCATCTGCAAGTTAACAACAATTTTGTGTTCTACTCTCCTGTTGGCTGCAGACAGAACAGGATGAAGATTTTAAAAAGCATTCCTGAAATAACACTGACATATAACTAGTTTACACACAGTGAATTAAAAGTGTGCATATATCATATAAGTCATAATCACCTCCTCTCCCTGTAACTTGTCTTTACTTTTAAGCAAGATATCTCAATAACACACATTATGTCTTGTTACACTTGAGACTGATGACTGTACATCAGGGGGGTTATTTAATAAGATGACCTGCCCAAGATGTTATTGGCAGGTACAACTATTTCCTCTCCTCTCTATTGCAAATACAGGTCAAGATTTCAACAACTGTCACTCTAATTATAAAGGACACAGTACAAAGCAGGACGATTTTTTTCCTTTACAATGTAACAATCAAAAATCTCTCATAAGAAAGAGTGTGTGTGTGTATGTGTGTGGCTTTATTAGTTTAGTGTGAGTTAACAATGTATAATTACTCTGAGGCCCCTTTAGCCTGATGATGACCAAAGCTTTCACATTTTTTTGTACCTGAAAGCCCCTTGACAGTTAATGTGTTTGATACCGTAGGGTCAGAAGTACAAATAAACAGCACACACTGAAGACACAGCTTGTCTTATCTCATACTTCTGTTAGCACCATTCACTAAGGCTGCAAATGTTTACAGACAGTTGAAAATTTCTTTCCCCCATTTCCTGAAATGGCCAAAACATGTCCTGCTGACCTCTGGTATGTGATAATGCAAAATGACATGGACAGCAAGGTGGGTGTTCAGCTGTCTGCAGTACCCAGCCTATAGATTTCACCACTGAACTTAAAAACACTCAGAAACCACAGAACAAATGTGTTATAACCTATAAAAGAAGATTAGTGAGATTTCCCTGCAGTCCTGCCTCATGTATTTCAAAATGTTAAACAATTCACAATTAAAAAGATGCCCTGAAAACTTTCTGGTGTGCTCTCTGTAAAAAACAAAACAAAAACAAGTAAACAAAAAAAAAATGCTGCCAGCATTATCACCATTACCGATAACACGATATTACTTTATATAGTAAAAAGGACGTTTTTTTCCTCCTCTGCTCTGGACAGTCCCACTCAGGATTCTGGAAATGTAAAGCTTGTCAATTTTTTTTTTTATCTGTCTTAACAACCCTTCCTATATGTGTTGACACACACACACACACACACACATATATATATATATATATATATATATATATATATATATACACACACACACACACATACACACATATGGGTATAGTACTGAAGATCGACAGTCATCATGCTGTAAAAATGTTGAAAACACTGATGCGCCACTACACGTTTGCCAAGAAACAGCCTTGGTGCATGCAAAATATAAAGTCAAAAACATCCTTTTTTGCAGGGGGGCATATCCCCTCCTGCACCCCCCACACAGCCTGCTAATCATATAAACTAACTTTGACATTGCACACACATAGAGCAAGGGCATATTCCCCAACCTGGGAATTGTGCAATCTTGAATACCTGTCAACCAGTTGCTTAGTTGATCATAAACAGTTGACTAAACAGCTGTTGACCAAACACACACTAGACCTTTTGCAGGGAACCCATATATATATATATATATATATATATATATATATATATATATATATATATATATATATATATAGTATATGCTTTTCCTTCCTTCTAGAACTCATAATCAGCATCAACCCTCAACTCTGGCCACTTCAATACTCATTAATCTTTTCCTCCCTGTCTGGACTGCAGCATCTCACATCACACCACAGAAAGTGATGTTATCGTATTTTGAGGGGACTACTTCATGGGTAACCCCCATTAACTAGTCCAACAGCCAACAGCATGTGGTCCATAATTAGCAGGATGGCTCAGTCTTTTTTACTATAGTAACCGTACTGCAGCCCTGTGGGGTAGTGTGCTTGGTCCTGCTGTGCTTCAAACCTTTGCACATGCATGACTCTACATGCACATGTGTGACTTCGCTAATGTTCATTTAATTTACACTTTCTTGATCAGTTCAGTCTCCCTAGGCCAGCGGCCCCTTTTCAGTGGAGTCCCAAGCTGCTATGTATACTGACTACAGAAAATTTGGGCAGAGCACTAGAGAACTTCTCTTTCTCTATTCAGTAAAAGCCTTGGAAGCATGGGGCCTCAGTTTAAAGTCTCATCCGAAGGACAGTCAGTTATTCTTGATTCATGCAAAGCATTCTTTCACCAAAGGCTGCAGGCACTGCAGCAACTTGGACTGCCTCCTGACTGTTCCTCACCCCCCCTCGATATTCCCACCTTACTCCCACTGTGATCCCACTCAAGACCAGTGCTTTGTCCATCTGGGTCAAAGAGCCAGCATATATAAGAAACTAATTCATAAGTGACTGGAGAGCAGAAACACTAAAGGACCATAACAAAAACAAATACTGAAGTTTAAAAAATGCAAGTAATACACCATGTCAACAAATTCCATGAAGAGGGTATCTCTTAGGTGGAATGAGTTTGGAGACAGCGAAGGAAAACAACAACTTTGGGAAACGCCACCACACTAAACAAATCTATGAAAGGTGCATCAAAAAAAAAAGCTGAAACAGCTGCAAGTAAAATGGCATTTAAAAGGGAAGAAGGGATACAGCTGCTGCAAATCACATTCTGAATCCTCACATAGCCTAGATAGGTCTAAAGGAGCCTTCAGTTATATTCAGATGTACAGCTGAATATTGAGTGCTCTGTTTACTAATCAGCAAAGTGAAACAGTAAACCAAGGCTTTGCTTAGCAACTTCACTGTTTTGTGTGACGACTGAAAATGGGTCTGGCTGGAAGGGGCAAAAGGGGAAAGAAGGGAGAGAGAAAAAGGGAAAAAAGTAACTGGAATGTAAGTTCTTTTACGTTTGACGACAGAAGCTCTTCATTTTACAGCTTTAATCTTACAACCCCCACTGCCCACACTGGCACACGCACAACTGCATTTCAACTTCAGTGCAAGAAACAGCACTGAACCAGTTCTACGTATGATTAATTGCAAAGGACATGGCTGACCATATGGAACGGAGGAAGCATCAGGTAATTCATACTTCTGTATATAATTATTTGGCTCCCGTTGTTTAAATGTACAGGAAGGAGTTAGTGTAGCACAGACCTAGTGTCTTGCCCTTGACAGCCTATTAAAAAATCTGAAAGCACCTAGTTTAAGTTATTCTACTGGCTTTTCAATACCCATCTAATAACACAGAAGCAATGTTTTCTGAGTACTCTTAAATCATTCAAGTACAGTGCATTAATGATTACAAGTAAAACAAGGAGTTTCTTGTAAGGAGAAACGTGACTTTAGTTCTACCCCTTCATCACTGCTAAAAGCCTGCCTTTCACCCACAAAGAATTTAAATATCACTATTGGTTAACTTTTGCAAATTGTCATCGCACATTACAATTTCTGTAGATGTTATTTCTGCAAAGAAGCTATTTTTATTTCATGTACTTATTGTACAGCTAGTTAATACATATCTATTTCTGTGTTAATCTCTGCAGTTAATGCACACAATAAGTTGAAAAGATTCCTAAAAATAAAAAAGGTTATCCTGACCACTAGTGTGTTTTGTGACATCAAAATACCATACAATTCAAAAAGGTCACAAAGTTCATGATCTCCTTAATGAAACGGGTTAAATTTAAAAGTCAGATGCCGAAAAGATGTAATGTTGTCATACACTAAACAACACCAAAAAATGTGTTGCATTTTATTTAGAAAGCAAAATCTGTTCATCTCAATTTGCCACAATGCTCTGAAAAGCTGAAATACTTAAAAATGTGAGCTATGAAAGCTGCAGGTGAAGAAATAACCTGTGAATTACCTTACTTAGGGTCCCTCAATACTTCAGTCATACCTCACCAGTACTGACTGGTTTAATTGCAGCATGTATGCCATTATGGACATCAGCTGAAGGAAAACATATGCATCAGTGTCAATATACCTCTGTTCTTCATCTTAAAGCAAAACACATTCTATCTTTTCCATTAAAAATCACTTCTTTCTAAGCAGCAGTAAGGTGGAGCACAACACTGCCAGTGTACAGCACTTAAGTCTCTGGTTTGGTTCTCACCTGGGATGGCTTCTGTGCAGACTCTTTCTGTTTTCTCTGTGATTATGAGAATTTTCACTGCATGCTCTATTTTCCCTTCCTTTCTCAAAAGACATGTCATAATTCAGCAGCAATCCTTGAAACTGCCTGCAGGTGTGTATGCAGCATGTCAGAGCGACTATTTGTACACGTCATTCAACAGGCTGGTACCCTACTCAGCACAAGTGTCTTGTGAGCCCAGTGAGAGGTGAGACAGGTCAGTCTGGTCTGTGGCCCCAAAACAGATAACATTGTCATTGGAGAATGAATGAAACAAAAACACTTTTCTTAACAGACTCAGGTGATGGACACTAGTGTTTTTATTGATATTATAAAAGATAAGTTACAAACTAAAAACTTATAAAAGATGCACTGTGGCTACATTAGAAGAATTTTATGATGAGATCTGCTGCACGTGGCCTGAAGATGGAAATTAAAAGAATTTCTGTATCCAGATACTGGTGCAGGTTAACACTCAGAGCAGTGTACATTGTCTCTTCAACATGTCCTGAGATGTCTTTCACCATAAAGTGAATCTGGTTCAAAAATGGACTTCAATAACTGCATATGTGTATGGGAATCAAAGGAAAAAAAGAGTTCACTGGCAGGAATAAACCAATTACCCATCAGAAGTGAGTACTATGGGGAGGTCGAATATGTATAACATTTTATAATGTTTATCTGCTCTCAAACATTAGTTCTGCTATTCTAGAAAAAAAATAGCTACTCTTTATAGGCCTTTCCAAACTAGATTAGTGATGCTTGCTGCCTACACTGTTGCTGGGCATGTTTAACTTCTCAGATTCTCTCTCTGTGTCTGAAGGTGTGTTCTTCTCCTACCAACATGACCTAAATTGGTCCAGTAAAACCAATGTGGCACTGAAAGGTCTAGAAGGAATGTGTAATGCAACAACAAAGACAGCTCAGAAATCTGGCATACAATACCATAACAATAGTGACACAATGAATTGTAAACTGTAGATTCCATAAGCATATTTCATACAAGGCCAGTGACAAGCAATCTGCCTGACAGCCAAGTCAGGCCACTTTTACAGTCTCAGGATTCATGCACCTTAAACGGGGTACTACTCTTCTGATGGGGGGCACTTCCACAGAAGAACACTCTACACAGGGAAAAACAGTAACATTTTTTGGTAGGAAATTTAAAACTGGTGTTTATCCTTATCTTGTGGTAGTGTTTCTCATTACCCCTTCAGTGATGCTGTTTTGTGTTAAGGCACTTACTTGAGAGTACCTGCTTAACAACACATTACTATCTGATGCACAAATACAGACTTAATTTCAAAGACAGTCATCTACACTGTATGCATCAGTAAAGAGTAATCTAACAAAAATATTGTTTCTCTTTATTAATACTGCAGTTGCTGGTGGGAAACTGTGTGTTTTTCTTATCACAAGTCATTTGAATTCTAATTTATTTCCACTTACTCAACCAGCAGGGAGTCTCAAACTGCCCCTGAGCTCTCGCAGACCCTTTGCTTTTCCCACTCTATATTAATATTTATGGTTTGCAGTTTTCCGACAAGTGGAAGCCTGCCCTTTCTGATGATAATATGCCCCTTCTTAAGGCCTTCGTGGTTTTAAGCTATTTTTCCATGTGTGTGTGTGTGTGTGTGTGTGTGTGTGTGTGTGTGTGTGTGTGTGAGAAAGTGTCTGTGTAAGAGCAGAACTAGAAAAAACAAAATGGCTAGGAACATTAAGCAGTAAGGACAAACCTATTTTCCTCTTCATCTACCCTCCAATACTCCTGTAGGTTGCATGACTATTGGGGGGGGGGGGTACTTATTTTTTACTAGTAATTAAGTAAATCAAGTTGAGTGAATGCCTTTCAAGTTTCATTATCGCTTCCTAATTAACATCTACACCGTAACTACTAACTTTAATAGACCAGTCTCTGTTAGAGCGGTAATGACTACACAATGCACAACCCAAGTATCTTACTGTGGTTCTGCTGTAAATAGCATTATTTCTGATATGCATAGTATTTTAAAGTTACTTTTACTTGTTTAGAAAAGTATATATTTAATACTTTATTTTCATGCATAATATTCATTCTTCCTAAACTCGCATATGATTCTGAAGTTGCAAACGTATGTTTTTTTTGTGTGCACTTTGTAGGAATATAACTGGTTGCCTTTCAGACACTGCAGATACTTTAACATCTTAATTTTTTTCTCATCACTGTGGTCTCATGTCTTTGAACAGGCACAATACACTGCACATTCACAATGTACTGGAAAACACAATGTATCACATCATCAAACATATGAAGAAAATGTTCCTACTATCCCCTGTTCTGAATCAGAAAAAGTATTCCTCATGTTTGAGGCTGACATTTGCTGTTTGCCAGATAAGGTTCAACAGCTCACACCATGTACTCCATTTAAATGCATAACTGCATATAATCATTAATAACTGTTAACCACCATAGCTCTCGACCAATCAGGGTCAAATCTCAACAGAATCAGAAACAAATCCAGAAATAATCAGGGACTACCAGCTTCACTTTTTTAAATATTAGTACTATTAACTTGAGACACTGACAGAATAAGAGAATGTTAATTAATATACATTTTCTGAATTAGAAAAAAGTCTCTAGCTCTAATTATCATAACTATAATCATAATTTATTGTTATTCACCCACTTTTCTCCAAAAGTTGCCATTTTTAGGAGAAATTAAGAGGGACAGAGCATTATTAGTTAAATTCAGGGATGTCCCTGAAAATCAGGAACAGTTGAGAGGTATGTTTACCACACGTGACACAAGACACCTCATTTTACAATGAAAGGATTCATTGGGATCCGCTCAGTATTAACATTAAGTCCAGTTGATAAGTGCTGAAAAAAATACCACCTTTTCATGTTGCTTTTGTTCAAGCACTTTTCAGTCTTAGAAACAAGAAATGCTATGACCACTGTCAGATTTCAAAACATTCTTAAAATTTGGGCAGACAATAAAAAAACAGCATCCTTAGGAATAATACAGAACTGTATGGTGAGTTCTGTGAACAGCATATCTTTACAATGCGTGTTTCATAATACTGCATCACTTAATATTTACTAATTCTTCTGACGAGTCCTTAGGCATAATTATCTTAAGCTCTGTAATGTATTTTTAAAAGATTGTAAATTATGCAGGGTACTTGCTCTAACAGCCACTAAATTTCCACGTTTTTAACATCTGTGGTACTAGTGCTAAATTTGTGTATCAGATACTGGTGAACATACCACCAAAAGTTCCAGATACAGGTCTGTTAGAAAAAAACAGGAATAGGGCTCGGAGTCTGTCCTTTTATGTCTTGGCATCAATATGCAGTTATTACAATTTGCACACTTCATACACCCACATGGCAAGAGCAACAGTTTTAAGAGATATTATGCAAAAGTATCAGCACTGCCTAGCTGTCTGCAGTATCCAGTTGATGATAGCTGTCTGTCTAATCAGCATTTTATCTGGTAGAAATAATATAAAAACTGACAAAGGAAAGCTGAAGGCAACAATAAAACTGCTTATTATTCTGGCTGCAGTGATCTCCAAGGTCTGTATGTAGAAAAAGTAAATATCAAATCAGTTTCAAGACAGACACAAAACAAAACCAGATGAGTTCTCTAAGACACCTTACTCTGCTCTAGAATTATAAATGTTTTGTTACAATAACATTTACTTCACGGTAGTGTAGTGGTCATCATGGATGGCCACGGTGGTGCAGCGGTTAGCATTGCCACCTCACAGCAAGAGGTTCTCCGGTTTGATCCTCGTCTGGGTTGCCTTCTGTGTGGAGTCTGCATGTCCTCCCTGTGGTCGCGTGGGTTTCCTCCAGGTGCTATGGTTTCCTCCCACATCCCAAAGACATGCTACAGGTGGATTGGACAGTCTAAATTGACCGTAGCTGTGTGTGTGTATGCCGGGCTGGCAATTCGACACCGTAAAAACTCCACTGCCAATCAGGAGTGGGCAGGTGATCTGCTCTGGTGACCCCTAACCAGGAAAAAGCCGAAAGAAGAAGAAAAAGAAGTGTAGGGGTGATCATAAAATCATAAAAATCTTAGCACTGCACAATCACAGATAGGCAAACATACTCATACACTTCTATAAATGTTGTGATGTATCAACTAGGATGGAACTGATGTTTGGGAAAGATAAATCTGATGACCATTTACTTTTGAATATTTGGAGCACAGATTCATTTATGTGTTTGTGCATATAAGACAGAGACTGACTGCGTGATAAACATGTTATATGTTTATTCACATTTTGTATTTGTCAAGTCCATTTTGTAACTATCTTCTTCTTCTTCTCTTTCGGCTGTTCCAGTTAGGGGTCTCCACAGCGGATCATCTGTTTCCATTTCTTCCTGTCCTCTGCATATTGCTCAGTCACACCAACCACCTGCATGTCCTCTCTCACCACGTCCATAAACCTTATCGTAGGCCTTCCTCTTTTGCTCTTACCTGGCAGCTCCATCCTTAGCATCATTTTCCCAATATACCCATCATCCCTCCTCATCACACGTCCAAACCAATGCAATCTCGCCTCTCTTACTTTGTCTCCAAACCATTCAACCTGAGCTGACCCTCTAATATACTGATTCCTAATCCTGTCCATCCTTGTCACACCCAGTGCAAATCTTAACATTTTTAACTCTGCCAAGTCAAGCTCTGACTCCTGCCTTTTTGTCAATGCCACCGTCTCCAACCCATACAACATAGCTGGTCTCACTACCCTCTTGTTGACCTTACTGGTACCAGTCTGTCACAAATCACTCCTGACACTCTTCTCCACCCATTCCACCCTGCCTGTACTCTCTTCTTCACCTCTCTTCCACACTCACCATTACTCTGAACTGTTGATCCCAAGTATTTAAACTCATCCACCTTCGCCACCTCTACTCCCTGCATCCTCACCATTCCTCCAGCCTCCCTGTCATTCACACACATATATTCTGTCTTAGTCCTGCTGACCTTCATTCCTCTTCTCTCTAGAGCATATCATCACCTCTCCAGGGTCTCCTCCACCTGTTCCCTACTCTCACTACAGATCACAATGTCATCTGCAAACATCATAGTCGACGGGGACTCCTGTCTGATCTCATCTGTCAACCTGTCCATCACCATTGTAAATAAGACAGGGCTCAAAGCTGATCCTTGATGTAATCCCACCTCCACCTTAAACGCATCTGTCACTCACAACGCAGACCTCACGGCTGTCACACTACCCTCGTACATATCCTGTACCACTCTTACATACTTCTCTGACACTCCTGACTTCCTCATACAATACCACAATTCCTCTCTAGGCACCCTGTCATATGCTTTCTCTAAGTCTACAAAAACACAATGCAACTCCTTCTGACCTTCTCTGTACTTCTCCATCAACACTCTCAGAGCAAACAACACATCTGTAGTACTCTTTCCCGGCATGAAACCATACTGCTGATTGCTAATCATCACCTCACTTCTTAACCTAGCTTCCACTACTCTTTCCCATAACTTCAAGCTGTGACTGATTAGTTTTATCCCTCTGTAGTTACTACAACTCTGCACATCACCCTTATTCTTAAAAATAGGTACCAACACACTTTTTCTCCACTCCTCAGGCATCCTCTGACTTTCCAAGATTTCATTAAACAATCTGGTTAAGAACTCCACTGCCATTTCTCCTAAGCACCTCCATGCTTCCACTGGTATGTCATCTGGACAAACAGCCTTTCCATTCTTCATCCTCTTCATAGCTGTCCGTACTTCCTCCTTGCTAATCTGTTTCACTTCCTGATTCACTATCCCCGCATCATCTAACCTTCTCTCTCTCTCTCTCATTCTCTTCATTCATCAATCCCTCAAAGTACTCTTTCCATCTGCTCAACACACTCTCCTCGCTTGTGAGTAAGTTTCCCTCACTATCCTTTATCACCCTTATCTGCTGCACATCTTTCCTAGCTCGGTCCCTCTGTCTAGCCAATCGGTACAGGTGCTTTTCTCCCTCTTTAGTGTTCAACCTTTCATACAACTTTTCATATGCCTTATCCTTAGCCTTCGCCACCTCTCTCTTCGCCATGAGTCTCATCTCCTTATACGCATGTCTACTTTCTTCATCTCTCTGACAATCCCACTTCTTCTTCACCAGCCTCTTCCTCTGTATACTCTCCTGTACTTCCTCATTCCACCACCAGGTCTCCTTGTCCTCCTTTCTCTGTCCAAATGTCACACCAAGCACCTTTCTAGCTGTCTCCCTTACCATCTCAGCTGTAGTTACCCAGCTATTCGGTAACTCTTCACTGTCCCCCATTGCCTGTTTTAACTATTCCCTGAACTCCAGCTCACAATCACCCTTTTTCAACTTTCACCATTTGATCCTTCACACTGTTCTCACACTTGTCCTCCTCTTCTTGATCACACTCATATACATGTGCATACACACATACAGAGATACAGAATGTGTTAAGAATTTATATACATATTTATTTACTTTAATTTGTTAACAGGGACTGGCTTACAGAGCAGATAATGAGCCCCTTTTCATAAGATGGCCCAGGGAGTAGAGCTCAAAGTGCAAATAAATACAAAATTGTATAGACATGAAATACAAAAGTGCCGATCATCATTCAAATAATCAAATACCAAGAACGCTGCACTTCTGGAATAAACTCTCACTTTTTGTAAAGCACAACGCTTCTTTCATTATTTTCAAATGAAACAGATAAAAGTATGGAAAACCACAAATTTATGCCACACCTAGCCCCAATCCATGATGAAGAAGAAAACAGTTGGGTGTACCAGTGGTAGTGCTGTAGCCAGGCTTCAGAAGGGTTAAATGGCCTATTGCCGATTAGTAACCTATGGACATAAAGATATACAAAACGATATACAGTTTTATACAACTGCAAAACACAAGTGTTAATCATCATGTAAACATAATGCAGATGGTTTCAGACAGTAAAGTCATACATGACAATATTAGATACAATAGGTATCAGTGGAAAATAACGGTTAAAACTGGCATTTCAGTTGAAAGTCTTTTTTGTGTTTTTACAAATGTGTGTGTGTGTGATTACATATTGAATACTTCTGTCCCACTACAAAAAACAGAGCATCTGTAAACTCCAGCTACAAAACACAGATCAGCATGTCCTGAATGGTACTGTTAGAGAAAAGGTTTTTAGTAACATAATGTACAGGGGTGGGGTTGCGGTTAGGTTATCATACATGAATAACAGTAGGAGTGTGTGCTAACACTTATACCACCACACATAAATAAAAACCCTTCCCGTAATAGTACCACTACATAAGACAAAAAGACACAGATCACACACACAAACATGCGCAACACTAAATCTCTCCCCTAACCTTTGCTGAAACACTAACCCACAAACACTTGTATATACACAACAGCTGACATAACGCAATCCTGCTCATCTTCATAACCACCACCTCTTCAGTCAGACATTCAATTTTCTACAAAATAAATATTTTACAGCCCTAATAGATAGATATTTTTATCTAGCTATCTAATCTCTATATATTATATAGTTCCGCTGAATTACATCTACATACCACAATGTCAATGGCCAACTGACAGACCACCAAAGATAGACACAAGCAGATGACTGATAGGTGTGATAGACTGACAATCTCTGGGTGGAGGATTATTCACTTTCCCTGGGGAAAATGTGATCGCAGAGTTAGTATATATAATCAGCAGGGAGTGGGGGAAGCTTGACCCCCTGCAAAAAAAAAAATAAAAAAAAAAAACTTTTTTTTTTTTTTTTGGTTGCATGCAGCAAGGAATTTAATTCACTAAAACACTCCGGTGTTTTTTGGATTAAGGAATTTAATTCCACATCAACTGTTGACAGTCAGCATTTCTGTTGTTGACATTTTATGGTTGATGCTCTTGCCTTCGATATTGTGGTATGTCGACATACTTCAGTAATTCCATACACAAACACACACACACACACACACACACACACACACACATATATATATATATATATATATATATATATATATATATATATATATATAAAACACACAGAAAATAAATATCTGTGATATAATATTTATATATATTTTCAAACATGTTTCTATAACATTTTTCTTTCTTCTAGGTGCCCTCAAAATTGGCTCTAACCAGTAGGGTCAACCTGGTAAGAACATGTAAATAAACAAGTCAAAAAACAATATCCTATTGCCAACATTTCCAAACAAAAAAAAAAAAAATCTACGACCAAGTGACTGTAAAAAGGAAAACAACCAGCTTCCTTTTTAATTTCTAAACCCAACCCTAACAGTAACTTCAAACCAAATTTTTCTTTATAGTGGTACTGTTAAGAAAAGAGTTTGTCATAAGTTAATGTGTAGGGTTAGGGGCAGGGGGCAGTGTCAGGTTTGCCCCTCCTGCCTCATCATGCATGCTAACCCTAGCTTTGACACTGCCTGCACCAACATTAATCTTACACATTAACTTGTGAAATCCCTTTTCCTAACAATACCACTACACAAGACACTCAAACAGACACACTTACACATGCACTCATGCCCAACCAAATAAACACAATGCAAAATGTATCCATTCACCTACACAAACACGTATGTACATACACTCAAAAACATTCATAACCAGAGTGTCGACTCAAACAAATTGCCATTTGGCACTCATTCACACACACCAAAACATTCACATGGCACAAAATCTATCCCCTAATCTAACCCTTACTATAACTCTAAACTGGAAACACTGGAACATGTGCACTTGCATACACACACACACACACACACACACACACACACACACACACACACACACACACACACGCGCAAAACTAATAAACCTTTCCCCTTACCTCGCCCTTGCTCTAATGCTATTCAAAACACACCCGCACACATATCACAAAATCCATCTGATTACCTAGCCCCTAGCCTAACCTGCATGTACTGAAGTAGTCCCTCCATGTTAAAGATGCTATCACCAATGACATTCCTCAGGGCTGATTTCAAGTACAAGTCTCCAAAAGATGTGCGATCAAATTACGTTATTATGAGCTCAATTCAATAAATACCAAGTCTACCATCTCTTCTTCCAGCATCGGAGTATGCTAAGGGGTTGATTCAAGCCTCATACAGGTGCTCAGTTGTACTTATTCTTTCTGCTGCATATTTATTTATTTATTTAGTTGTCTTTGTTTACCTGGAAAGTTCATCTGGGCAGTGCCCATTTCCAGCAGAAGCCTGGGTAGAAAAGCTCCAGTTGTGTTTACTATAGCACATAATCAGAAACAAGTTTGTATATCATGAGTTACATTCGCACATTTAAAGTTGGTACACTAGCATATATACATCATGTTCTTTTACAATCAAGAGAGAGTGCATTAGTTAACAATTGCAGTTTATACATAGAGTGACTAGATTTTCATCACTGTGGTTTGTATGTTTAGCATGCAGTTATCTGAGTTAGGGTGAAACCAAAGATTAATTAGATAGTTCTACTATGACACATTTAGGAAGAGTGTGACAGTTAAAAGCAAGTTGTATTAGTACTCGGTAAACACAGAAGGATAATGTGTTGTGGGACTGAGAAGTACCACATGCAGAAAAGTGAGAGAGGATGTGTTACCGGGATGTAGAGAAAGTGATTCTATAGCTACACTAAATTTTGGAAGGCACACTTAAAAGTTCGACCAGTACCATCACCAAAGGTACTCGTTCACAAATAACTGGTTTTGCAGCCAGTCCAGAGGTATAGAAGAATAAGTCCGACTATGATCCAGGTGACCAGAGTTCAATAACTAGCCTTGGCCATTCTATCATGGGGCAAGGGACCATGCCACAGAATCTCTTTAGTGGAGCTCTGTCAGAAGCCAAAGCAGAGGACAGAGCAGTCATGGCGACCCAGCGTGTGTCCAGACTATTCACTACTGCCCATCCTGCATGACGATGATGTCAGCAGATGGAGGATGGATTTAACACTAGGAAGAAAATCTCATCACAGCCGTGGTATAATGGTCCTGGCCTTTGCCCAGGAGCAGGTGGATGCTGTGACAGTATGGCCAAGCGGCTGCTCCATACTGGAGGGATGGGATCCACCTGCTTATGGGACATGCCAGAGAATTCCCCATGGCAATGGCACTGGGAGGAGGGAGCTAATGATGAAGCCAATTATCCAAAGTCAGCAGTAAGCTAAGGAAAATGGAAAAAAATGAAAATAAATGCTTTTGTCACATGCACTGTTTCCAAGTCAATTAATGTCAAACCACAAACATCAAAATATTGCAACAGTGACTTTCTCTGTTTTACTGATGATTTTTGTAGTTCGTGGCTTCAGTACTATTTACTGCTGTTTGCAGTGAATTTCTACAGACTGGCTATGGGGCACTGGAACTTCAGCTCAGAATCGTTACTTTGAGTATCACTTTTGCAGACTGAATACTTTGGTTTTGGCAAAATGGTTCAGATGTGCAAAAGAAACAGTTTTTCATTCCCACGGTGAATGCCGTTTCTCCATGGCTGTGAAACTGTGTAGTTAGTATACTTAAGAGGGGTGTGACGAATGAAGGGGCTTTCTTTGCTCAAAAGCACCTCATCTGTTTTGTGTGGGTATATTTTGCTTTTAACTTGACATTCATTTCTCAGTGTCAGCACACCAGATTTTAGCATGGCTGATTTCGTATCATGGACCCACATATACTGGGACGGATTTATAGACATGCCAGTCCTACTGGCAGTAGCATCAAAAGCACCTAACAAGGCTGCTGTAGGTTGATGTGAGTGTATATAAACGGCACATTTCTACTCAAATTTAACCGGGCTGGTTTCTGGAGATGATAGTATTTCCCACCACTGGTACTAATAAAGCCCTTTCTAGGATGGAGTCAGGTACTAATATGTCTCTACTGGTGCTGCCACCAGTGAACAGTTCCTGCTGAACCCTAACCATGACACCATGTTACTAACACACAGAGCTAGTGGCTGGGAACAACCCTTCAGTTTCCAAAATAAAAGGGCAAAATCATCAAACCCATTATTAAGTAATTCAAATCATACAAGAGCTGTTAAGTCTGGAATTTGAAATTAAGATTAGCATCACAAAAGGAAATATGCCTAAGTATGTATACAAAATGCTGGCATAATGTTCAAGGGTAGATTTTGCAACAAACAAAACACTCTGTCGTACATTATACCTATAAAATTATGTCGCTATTTAAAAAAAAAAAACTGTCAGTGAAACTGAAAGACAGAGTTATCATCCTGTACTTTATAGAAAATTCACATACAAAGAAACTTTCCAAGACATCCCATCAGTTTCTGGAAAACATTCCATTCCTGATTAGCAGTATAATTAGCTGAACAAAGTAAAAGGAATTAAAAATATGAGGACTGCACATGTTGTGAGAACTTTCAGGGAGTTATTTTTTCTTGCTCACTTTCTGAAAATACTGATGCAACAACTGCTAATGATATCCCAAATTACAAAAATGATTAAAAAACAAATTAAAAATAACGTGCTGTTTAGAATTCACTTGTTTAATTTGTGTTTGTCTATCATCTTCCAACAAAGCGGTAGTAACAGACAACATGGACATCTAAACATGCTGTGGTAAATGTCACTACGACGGGACACAAAACAAGTTAAAAACAATGTTCCAAGACCGACTTTCTGCTGAAACAATGGATCACAATTTTAAACAAGTCTCTAAACGCAGCTGAAATTGTAATGTTACACACCTTCAACAGCACCTTCACTTTCCATTTGCCTTGGGTAGCTTCCAAGTGGCCCCCTGCAGTGTTTAGTTTTAGACAGCTATCAGGGTCAAAGTAACAACCCTATCTCTCTCAAGCTCTGAATGCCTGGCCACTCATCATGACAAGGACAGGTGACACATCACCTTCAGATGCAAAGGGTGATGAAGAGGTTAGCCTTTGGCCAAACCTACCCTCAGGTCAACCTCCGTCTTTAGTTTCCCATCAATTATGCCAGGCCTGAAGTGGGCCTGCTTTAGACACTGGATTATACGAAGTGTGAAACACTGGGAAAATGCCTTGGATGGGGGATAAAAGAGAAATTACACTTGCAAAGGGATCTAGCTGACAGACTGGTCCCTAACAAGTGAATATGCTTGAAAACATGGAGAATGCCAGAAAAGAGCATGCCTTTTGTTCTTAGGCCTATAGAACAGCTTTAACTCAACTGCTGCTTGTATGGCGGAACATATGTTTTCTACAAAGGACTTGAAGCAGAAGGAAAAGCTTTTGTTATGATTCAGCCTTTTGTATTTAACTCTCTTTTGCTTTCTGGTTATTGCCAAACATTAGTTACTAAGTACTTAAGTTCTTAAGGACTGCCAGAGTAGTATATGCTTCAGTGATGATTTACAGTTGCAGAAAGCTGTTGACTTAGTAGAAATCGCCACAAGCCCTTTCCTACTCTACCTGTAAAGCTGACAGCAGAATTCTACTGAATTATGCAATGTACCTAAAGCATAAGTTACAAAGATGACAGCAATAGATGCATTTGGAATTTTTTAAACTGCCCAGTTTTCTTAAAATTCGAATGTTACAGTGTCACCCATCCATCCAACACAAACATGTTGCTATGCAAGTGTACATGACTGAAGACAGTCATATGCTGACTGCGCTTGTCTACATTCTGTTTGATCATTCTGTTTCTGCACATAGTTGGAATAAAGCCTTTAGAAACTGATACCATTAAATAAACAATGCAACTAATACTGTTCTGGTAAATACAAGCCTCTGGTTATCTCTTTATGACATAAAGAGCTACAAATAAAAATAAAATCACGCAGTTAACACAAGAAGAATCTAACAATACAGATGGCTCCATATGTCGGTGCAAATAAATCTGTAGTGTGGTGTTCCAACATCATTTCCCGTGAAATGTACGCATTGCTATGTCTGTTGAATACAGCTGCTGTTTATGTTTGTCTTAGCCAGCCCAGAGTATATTGTTGTTACTTTGTTACTTTTGCCATATTCTTCTTATTATTATTATTATTATTACCATCATATTCCTTTATTTTTCTTGGTTGTGTCAGAACAGTTTGAAAAGGCCAGCAAATACATTTGGTCACTGAATATTAAACAAATGAACCAAAACACACATCAACACATCACTTTAATTCCTAACCCAATGTACTTTTGTTCAGCATTGCAGAGGTAATTTTCAGATTGTAATAAATAAGCATGCTCAAACTCCATTATGATGATAACTAATCAACAGTAAGTAATAAATGGCTGCACATTTTAGCAATCTGCAAACATCTCACTATTAAGTTTAACTTAGTGAGAGTCTGAAAACTAAACCTAGGGGAATACACCACATGACGTGTAACTCTTTAGAAAAGGCCCTGCAAGTTAAAGCATAGTATGGACCCACATTAGAAACAATGGGACAAAATGGCAGAATGGAGGCAGAGGTGTCCTGCAATTTAAGGCACAAAGTTACAAAGCTAAAAACATGGTTTGAATCCCATAAGCCTCTACCAGAAGAACACAATCAGTTGCCATTAAAAATCGCCATGCTCCAAGACACAAGAAAAAAAAATGCATATAACAGAGGCTGACAAAAAACTTTTAAAGTCTGAACTCAAATGTATTATCCCAAACAGTACTTTAATATCTGCACATATGTCAATGTTTCTTCATTCCTTCAGCTTATAGTTTGGTGGGACTCTAAATAAGGGAAGAATGAAGCTGTATTTGGTCCACAGCATTCTTCTGTCAGTCAAACACAGAACTTCACTGCACGTTACACACTAAACCATTAAACTAAAGTACTTCACCTGATAAAATCCATTCTAATATGAAATTAACAAAGCACTGAAAAGCCATTTCCCTCAATCAAAAACAAAACAAAACAAAAAAGAACAAACAAAAACATGACTGTCTGTGTGGGTTTGTGTATCCATCCATCCACTGCCTCTTTTTCCATGTTTTGCACATGGGGTCAGGTGGTGACTTCAACAGTCACAATCATCTAGAGCCAAGGTTCACACCACCATCAGGTTGTTATATGTATGTATATATATATATATATATATATATATATATATATATATATATATATATATGTGTGTGTACATAAATATATATCCAAGAAAAACGGCTGTGTCAGCATACAGGGTGTATATACAAAGTAGTATTTATTGTGTAATTTATGCAATAAATACAACTTTGGATATACACCCTGTACGCTGACACAGCCGTTTTTCTTGGATTTTGGTTTAGACTATATATATATATATATATATATATATATATATATATATATATTTGTATACACACATATAGTTCTTTCTACCCTGTCCTTCTAATCGGACTGCTTCCTTATGTCAGTACCCCACTTTGTTCAGCCATTATCTGCTACCTTATGGACAGCATACCCTGCTTTCAGCATTTATAGTTAAACAGAAAAACAAGAAGAAACAAGTATGATACCATTAGAAAACAGACATTACTTGAATCAATACAAGGTAATGACATTCCTGCTGTACCCAGCAAACTACATAGTGAACTGACTTAAAATAGTTCAAACATCCTAACTTTAACACAGGACATTTTGATTTCCATACTCTGCATGTGATCAATTTGTTGTGCTGGCTCCAGTTTTTCTCCACTCTGACTCCAACTAGAAGGCTCTAATCACACATTTAAAGAAAGTATCACCTCAATAAACAAAACCAAAAACTTTAAGATGCAAACACCATAAAGAAAAGAATACTGAAATTGGTGAAGAACTGTATGTACGAGTCAACGTTCTGGCTAATTTGGCTGAGTTCTCGAAGGGATTCACTGTAAAGTGGGATTTCTCCAAAATTTGTAGGTACAGTAACTCCCGAGTTGATTATATTAAGTTTCAGGAGTACAGAGGATGCAGAGAGCCTGAGAGCACTGAGGAGAGCAATGCCCCACCACCATCAAATGTTAATTTGAAATGCAAGTAAGCCATACTTTAAAAATACTGGGAGTCTTACAGGGTATATTCATATCAATGACCTAGACCTGGTATGCAAAAAAACATACAGATCAAGTTTTAAACAAAAAAAAATTCTAGCAATGCTAAATACAAAACACACACACACACACACACACACACACACACACACACACACACACACACACACACACACACACACACACAGAGTAAAGAAAAAAGGCTGTATGCCTGTCACATCAAATTTAGATTCAGAAAGAACTTGACCACAGAGTAACACACCACACTTAGCATTCCTCTAGCCCCCATCTGGCATTTACAATGGACACTTTCTTAACTCTATACCTGATTCCAAAAGGGGAACTGGGCTTGCTTCGCCAAACCACTTGAGCATTGCACATTGGTATGTACAACCATGAAGCTGTATTGTAATCCACTGAAGTTAATGGGATGTTTCGGCAATGCAAAAGGTCCACCTTTATGTAGGTCATGGAACTGCAGGCAGCAGTTGGTAGGAATCAAGACTGCCTGCAGTAGCAAGTTCCACACACACGGGGAGCCATAACAGAGGGATGGCCAGGGACCATGTGCATTTGGGAGGCTTGCAAGCCATGGCTGATCTTCAATGGGGACAGCTTGCAAGGCTTTGCTGTTAACAAAAGAAAACAATTCTTAGTCAGCTAATGGTCCCACATACCTATCTCCCCTGTCATGAATAGGGAGAATGCAGGTATGACGGGTCTATATCACCAGATCGAATGTTTAGGTTATCGAACACCTAAACATCGAACTGGTAAGGATGAAAGCAGAAAACTGCAAATGACCAATTTAATGCAGAGAAATATTTCCCTTGGCAGTTAGCCAGATTTTGCCATTTTGTCTACTGTAGAGCAATCTCAGAGTTGGTATATTTAGTTGGGGGTGTGTGGGGGGCACAGCCTCCCACTTCGTTTGGGTTTAAATTTTTTTATTTATTTATTTATTTATTTATTTTGCCAATGGAAGTCTTTCCCTGCGCCATTCGTGGTTTCAGTTTTAGTCTTACCAGTTCGATGTTTATGTGTTTGATAACCTAAACATTTGATCTGGTGAAACTGACCCGGTATGACAACTCTGAAGCCTATCATGCTTGCATTCTCCCATTTGCCCTACAGGTGGCACTACTATGCACGATGGCCTAATAGCTATGCAGCTTCACTTGTATGGCAGGTTATGGTACTGTAGGCTGCACTCACTGCTTGCAATACCACAGATGCCATACAGGCAGTGTCATGGGGCCAGGCAATTTTAGCCAGTCTCAGCAGACCCACCAATGATTTGCAAAGGTTCAGCCTAGGCCAGGCAAAGATCATGACATTCATTAGCATACTATGTCTAGAAATCTCTTTACCATCTCCTAGCACAGTTAGACTTCCAGCCATTCAGCAACTTGGTATTGCAAGGTACTGAACTGAATGTACCATGCCCACGGGATGGTCATTCCTGCAGGTAGATCTTGTCTACTAAATCTGGTAAACTTCTTTGATAGGATTATGGAGACTATTCAGAGTAGTGAGGACAAGATGCTACTCTGAACTTTTTGAAATCTGTCACACACTGTATATTCTGTAAACTGGTTTGTGAATCATTTGATCTAGGCTGGATCACATCACAATACAAAAAAAGCTGAAGTAAAAGCATCTCTCCAATGTCTTTCTATGCAAGTCTCTGCTATCTTGAACTGCATTAACTTAACCTTCTACTTACAGAAATGATATGGTGTCCTAACCAAACCTTTTTTTGACTTTGAGATGCTTTTTTGTGTTTTGGCTTTGGCTTTACTGTAGGCATGCTGATGTTTCTCTCCAGGACACACACAGTACACAGGCCAACAGTAAAATGAGGAAAGACTTGCACGAGTACAGCATACATTGGACTTTACTTTGCCATTTGTATCTTTTTTTTTTTCATTTTTTGAAGGGAAACTGTAAAAATGTTTGGCTTTCACAGACACATAATCTGAATCTTGCTTTCACAAAAAAAGTAATGTTTTCATACTGCACCCAACAATAAAATTTCACAATATTTCCTCAATTTTAAGCTTGAAATGGGAACCCTAAAACCATCAATATATTTGTACTAGAAAGGGAACCTCTCTGAAAACTGAAAATCTCAGATTCCATGTTTTGAGATGCACCTCAATACAAGTGGTGTTAGGGGCAAGAAAGAAATTATCCAAACTGCCATGTTTCTTTATGTCACAGGTGAGAAAGCCATAAGAATATTTAATACATTTACTTTTAAGAGCTGGAGAAAATAAGCAGGCAACATGAAAAACTACATTTAAGACATATTGTGTGTCAAATGAAGGACCTAGCACATATATTTTTTACCCGATATCTAGAGGGGTTCAGGACAAAACAGATTGTCTTCATTCATTGCAAAAGATGAAATTACTATCATTTTTTTTTTTTACAATACTACAGGGCTATTTTATGCACTCTAAGATTCTTATGCCCAACTCAAGCAATATCCATATTTCCTTCCTGATATTTTATAAGGATACCAGGAGCCTAAAACAGAAGCTTTCAGCCTGACCCCCTCTCATAGTTTTGCAACTATATAACAATGGTAGTTTTTCCTGGAATGATACAGAAAACATTTCTGTCCTTTAACAAAATTCTTTCGCCTCTCTCTTTTAATGGATTAACAAGGTTTTAGCCAAATGTAGCTCAGAATCAGGCACTATGATCTGGGGACAAGACACTGGAAAAGTTATTGGCATGTCAGTGCTTTCAGGATTTCAGTATGTTGGTATGATAAATCTGCTTGGGTTTCATTTTTTTCTGGTGACATGACTCTGTTGTTTACTTCCCAAGTGTCCTCAGTTATTTCATACAGTCTTTATAAAGTGGCAAGGACCTTGTTTCCCGCTGTAGGAATGAAGACTAACAGTATACATCAGGTAGGTAGGAATACCCTTCCAGTAGCACACTGCTATTATATATTTGTGCCTCTCTGCTTTCCCAGCCTACATCATATGTTTACTCATGACAGCCATAACTGTTGCCATTTTTCCTGTATTTCTGTATTTGCTCAATCCCACCTTGGTAAGAGGTATCCCTACTGTTCCTGTATTTCAGTAAATCCCTAGGGGACCTCCACATAGTAACTCACATGAAGAGAAACTAGTAGATGAACGGGGTACTTGTCTGATGACAAACATTTTGTAATTTAATATGGTGCCCCTAGTTTTTCCCATCCTTGTCAATCAACCACCACCACAAGTCTTCAATGTGTATTAAAATGTTCTGTCGAGCCTTCGATTTGGGAGTGATGCATCAAAGGTCTTTAATTTCTAACAACTGGCAGAGCTCCCTCACAACCGTAGACATGAAATGTGTCCCTTGATCTGTTAGAATTCCCATAAGGATCCCCATTCCACTACTCATAAGCATATAGCTTTAGCAGAAGCTATGCTCAATGGCACAGTCTCAAGAATGGGGGAAAGATCTGATACTGCTAAGCTATACTATTATTCCCTACAAGTCATGAATAACAGACCTATCAAATCCAAGGAAAACACGTTACAGGAAATACCAATAAAAGGCTGAAATACTAAAAGACAGAGGAAGGCTTAACACGAAGCCATTTTCTGACACTCAAGAAAAGCAACACAAAGCCTGCCTATGACAGAAAATATTCCAGGTGAATAAAACCTCTGTAAAATTAACTGTCTCATATTTTCCATTCCTAAGCTGATCCTATCACAGGGGTATGGGCCAAGTTCAACACTGTGTTTGGGAAGGATTGAGGATTAACAATTGTTTACCTACCTCTTCCAGTTTCTTGTCAAGTCCATAACATAAATAAGATCATTGTTAGCATTAACTGAAGAAGGAAAGGAGGAGGCTGATCTAGCAATATAGCCCTCCCACTAGTGGGCAGTACCCTATTTCTGGCTTTTCTTAAGGTGGTATCCGCCTAGTGTTCTTAAAACTCATAACTAATATTGAAGTCTACAGGTAATCATTAACGCTTCTGCCCAGGTAAGAAATTTTCTATCTTTCTGTCATTCTAATTACACAATTGTACTGATGGGTCTCCCCGCTCCTTTGTCGATTCTATGTTAACGCACAATTAATGGATGTCCAAAAATCAGAAAAGTGTGGAAAATCCCTCCTTAAAATATTCACATCCATAAGAGTGCATACTATCTCAGTGAAATGTAGTAGTTTGTCTAGATGGGAACGTAATACTATTTCAGGTCTGTGGTTACTTTATTATCATTCATGAGCTCTGCTGCTATACAATGAATAAAGCGCGGACTCTGACACGTAACCCAAAAATGCCCTGACTCTGGCATGTAACCCAATAATGCCCTGATTCTGACAAGTAATCCAATAACGTCCTGATTCTGACAAGTAACCCAATAACGCACTGACTCTGACATGTAACCCAATAACGCCCTGACTCTAACACATAATCCAAGTTCAATTAGTGGGTCAATCACAAGCAGCAGCAGCTGGTATATGGAAATACAGGAATGATAAGGCTTAGCCTTCTGGCATCATTTTGGGAGGGGGGTATGGACCATGCGTTCATTCATGCTGTCCATGACTGAATCCCTGCTGGATACCTGGAATCACAAAGGGGGTGCAGGCTACATCGGGGGGGGGGGGTAGAACCACTTCATTTTATGAGATGCAGAGGCACAGATGTACATTATAAAGGCTCATTCCATGCCAAACCCTTGTTCATGAATGGATATGTGCAGGGGAAGGTAGGACTCAATAAAACCCCAACGTCCAAGGGTGCATGATGGCTCCCATTCCTGGTTCGTTTGACTCTTGCCAGAACAATGAGCCAAAGGTGAGCAGGTATATACAACTGCCAGGACAGCAAGGCTTCTTGGTCAGTATTGGGTGACTGGTCAAAAAAAAAAAAAAAAAAAAAAAGAAAACTGGCAGATGTGCTATGGTTGGGTCCAAACCCGTGCTGGGTCTTGCAGAGGAGGTTATGCTTAGTTATAAGTTGTATAAGCTGTGTTTGAATACATTTCTCAAAAATGCTTGAGAGAGGTGATATAATTGCAATGAGTCTACAGTTTGTTACTTCAGCTGATAAAGGGATATGATGAAGATTTTTTTTCCAGATGGAGGGGACATAGTTTTCAGTTACTGACCAGCTGATAAGAATGCAGACAGGGAAAGCTACTGCATCTGCAGCCATTTTTAGATATTTGCTGGGAAGTTAGTTTACAAAGTATTTTTTTAACAAACGAGGTTGGGACAGGGTGAAGGCCAAGTGACTATGTATGGTTTTCAAGAAGAAGAGGAAGCTAGAGGGAAGCGGAGGTGGTCATAGGTCAGGGAAAAGAACTGCCTGGATAAAATGACTGTTGAATGAAGTGGAGATGG